>NC_054488.1:1317601-1617601 GCF_017639515.1 Carcharodon carcharias | reverse complement strand
GCACTTAGCTGAATCTTACCCACTCGCTATCGCACTTAGTGTGAATCTTACCCACTCGCTACCACACCTAGTGTGAATCTTACTCACTCACGATAACACTTATTGTGAATCTTAATCTAACTGCTACCGCACTTAGTGTGAATCTTACACACCCGCTATCGCACTTAGTGTGAATCTTACCCACTTGCTATCGCACTTAGTGTGAATCTTATCCACCGGCTATCGCACCTAGCGTGAATCTTACCAACTCGCTACCACGCTTTGTGTGAATCTTACCCTCTCGCTATCATGCTTAGTGTGAATCTTACCCACTCGCTATCGCACTTACTTTGAATGTTACCCACTCACTATCACACTTAGTGTGAATATTACCCACTCGCTATTGCCCTTAGTGTGAATCTTACCCACTCGCTACAACACTTAGTGTGAATCTTACCCACTCGCTATCGCACTTAGCGTGAATCTTAGCCACTCGAAACCACTCTTAGTGTGAATCTTACCCACTGGCTATCGCACTTAGTGTGAATCTTACCCACTCGCTTTTGCACTTAGTGTGAATCTTACGCACGCGCTTTCGCACTTAGTGTGAATCTTACCCACTCGTTATCACACTTAGTGTGAATCTTACCCACTCGTTATCACACTTAGTGTGAATCTTACCCAGTCGCTATCGCACTTAGTGTGAATCTTACCCATTCGTTATCACACTTAGTGTGAATCTTACCCACTTTTTATCACACTTAGTGTGAATCGTACCCACTCGCTCTCACACTTAGTATGATTCTTTCCCACTCGCTATCGCTCTTAGTGTGAAATTTACCCACTCGCTATCACGCTTAGTGTCAATCTTTCCCTCTCGCTATCGCACTTAGTGTGAATCTTACCCAGCCTCTATCGCACTTAGTGTGAATCTTACCCAGTCGCTATCACACTTAGTGTGAATCTTAGCCAGTCACTATCACACTCAGTGTGAATCTTATCCACTTGCTATCACACTTAGTGTGAATCTACCACCTTCTAACGCACTGAGTGTGAATCTTACCCACTCGCTACCGCTCTTAGTCTGAATCTTACCCACTCGCTATTGCACCTAGCTGAATCTTACCCACTCGCTATCGCACTTAGTGTGAATCTTACCCACTCGCTATCACAGTTTGTGTGAATCTTATCCAATCGCTATCACGCTTAGTGCGAATCATACTCACTTTCTATCGCACTTAGTTTGAATCTTACCCACTCGCTACCGCACTTAGTGTGAATCTTACCCACTCGCAATCGCACTTAGTGTGAATCGTACCCAATTGCTATCGCACTTAGTGTGAATCTTACCCAGCCTCTATCGCACTTAGTGTGAATCTTACCCAGTCGCTATCACACTTAGTGTGAATCTTAGCCCGTCACTATCGCATTTAGTGTGCATCTTACCCACTTGCTATCACACTTAGTGTGAATCTACCACCTTCTAACGCACTGAGTGTGTATCTTACCCACTCGCTACCGCTCTTAGTCCGAATCTTACCCACTCGCTATCGCACTTAGCATGAATCTTACCCACTCGCTATCGCACTTAGTGTGAATCTTACCCACTCGCTATCACATTTTTTGTGAATGTTACCCACTCGCTATCATGCTTAGTGCGAATGGTACCCACTTGCTATTGCACTTAGTGTGAATCTTACCCACTCACTATCGCACTTAGTGTGAATTTTACCCAGTCGCTATTGCACTTAGTGTGAATTTCACCCACTTGCTATCACACTTAGTATGAATCTTCTCCCCTGCTTTAGCACTGTGTGTGAATCTTACCCACTCACTATCGCAACTAGTGTGAATCTTAATCTAACTGCTACTGCACTTAGTGTGAATCTTATCCACCCGCTATCGCACTTAGTGTGAATATTACCCACTCGCTACCGCGCTTTGTGTGAATCTTACACACTCGCTATTGCACTTAGTGTGAATCGTACCCACTCGCTATTGCACTTAGTGTGAATCTTATCCACTCGCTATTGCATTTAGTGTCAATCTTAGGCTTATGCTACTGCACTTAGTGTGAATCTTACCCATGCGCTATTGTACTTAGTGTGAGTCTTACCCACTTGCTATCGCACTTAGTGTGAATCTTATCCAACCGCTATCGCACTTAGTGTGAATCTTACCCACTCGCTATCGTGCTTAGTGAGAATCTTACCCACTCGCTACCACTCTTAGTGTGAATCTTACCCACTTGCTATCGCACTTAGCGTGAATCTTAGCCACTCGCTACCACTCTTAGTGTGAATCTTACCAACTCGCTATCGCACTTAGTGTGAATCTTACACACTTGCTTTTGCACTTAGTGTGAATCTTACGCACTCGCTATCACACTGAGTGTGAATCTTACCCACTCGTTATCACACTTAGTGTGAATCTTACCCACTCGTTATCACACTTAGTGTGAATCTTACCCAGTCGCTATCACACTTAGTGTGAATATTTCCCATTTGTTATCACACTTAGTGTGAATCTTACCCACTCGTTATCACACTTAGTGTGAATCTTACCCACTCGCTCTCACACTTACTATGTTTCTTTCCCACTCGCTACCGCTCTTAGTGTGAAATTTACCCACTCGCTATCACGCTTATTGTGAATCTTACCCACTTGCTATCGCACTTAGTGTGAATCTTACCCAGCCTCTATCGCACTTAGTGTGAATCTTACCCAGTCGCTATCACACTTAGTGTGAATCTTAGCCAGTCACTATCGCACTTACTGTGAATCTTACCCACTTGCTATCACATTTGTGTGAATCTGCCACCTTCTAACGCACTGAGTGTGAATCTTACCCACTCGCTACCGCTCTTAGTCTGAATCTTACCCACTCGCTATCGCACTTAGCTGAATCTTACCCACTCGCTATCGCACTTAGTGTGAATCTTACCCACTCGCTATCACAGTTTGTGTGAATCTTATCCTCTCGCTATCAAGCTTAGTGCCAATCATATCCACTTTCTATCGCTCTTATTGTGAATCTTACCCACTCGCTACCGCACTTAATGTGAATCTGACCCACTCGCAATCGCACTTAGGGTGAATCGTACCCACTTGCTATCGCACTTAGTGTGAATCTTACCCAGCCTCTATCGCACTTAGTGTGAATCTTACCCAGTCGCTATCACACTTAGTGTGAATTTTAGCCAGTCAGTATCGCACGTAGTGTGAATCTTACCCACTTGCTATCACACTTAATGTGAATCTTACCCACTTGCTATCACACTTAGTGTGAATCTACCACCTGCTAAAGCACTGCGTGTGAATCTTACCCACTCGCTACCGCTCTTAGTGTGAATCTTCCCACTCGCTATCGCACTTAGTGTGATTGTTACCCAGTCGCTATCTCACTTAGTGTGAATCTCACTCACTTGCTATCACACTTAGTTTGAATCTTCTCCCGTGCTATTGCACTGCGTGTGAATCTTCCCCACTCGCTGCAGCTCCTTCTATGATTCTTACCCACTTGCTATCGCACTTAGTTTGAATCTTACCCACTCGCTATCGCCCCTAGTCTGAATCTTACCCACTCACTATCGCACCTAGTGTGAATCTCAGCCACTCGTTATCAAATTTAGTGTGAATCTTCATCTAACTGCTACCACGCTTTGTGTGAATCTTACCCAATCGCTTTTGCCCTTAGTGTGAATCTTACCCACTCGCTATCGCACTTAGTGTGAATCTTATCCACTCGCTATTGCACTTAGTGTGAATCTTATGCTTACGCTACTGCAATTAGTGTGAATCTTACCCATGAGCTATTGTACTTAGTGTGAGTCTTACCCACTTGCTGTCGCACTTAGTGTGAATCTTATCCTCCCGCTATCGCACTTAGTGTGAATATTACCCACTCGCTACCGCGCTTTGTGTGAATCTTACCCACTCGCTACCGCTCTTAATGTGAATCTTACCCACTCGCTATCGCACTTAGCGTGAATCTTAGCCACTCGCTATCGCACTTAGTGTGAATCTTACCCACTCGCTATCGCACTTAGTGTGAATCTTACCCACTCGCTATCACACTTAGTCTCAATCTTACCCACTCGCTATCGCACTTAGTGTGAATCTTACACACTCGCTATCATGCTTTGTGTGAATCTTAGCCACTCACTATCGCACTTAGCGTGAATCTAAGCCATTCGCTACCGCTCTTATTGTGAATCTCAGCCACTCGTTATCACACTTAATGTGAACCTTACCCACTCGCTACCACACCTAGTGTGAATCTTACCCACTCACGATAACACTTAGTGTGAATCTTAATCTAACTGCTACCGCACTTACTGTGAATCTTATACACCCGCTATCGCACTTAGTGTGAATCTTACCCACTTGCTATCGCACTTAGTGTGAATCTTATCCACCGGCTATCGCACTTAGCGTGAATCTTACCAACTCGCTACCACGCTTAGTGTGAATCTTACCCTCTCGCTATCATGCTTAGTGTGAATCTTACCCACTCGCTATCGCACTTAGTTTGAATGTTACCCACTCGCTATCACACTTAGTGTGAATCTTACCCACTCGCTATTGCCCTTAGTGTGAATCTTAACCACTCGATATCGCACTTAGTGTGAATCTTACCCACTCGCTACCACTCTTAGTGTGAATCTTACCCACTTGCTATCGCACTTAGCGTGAATCTTAGCCACTCGCTACCACTCTTAGTGTGAATCTTACCCACTCGCCATTGCACTTAGTGTGAATCTTACCCACTCGCTTTTGCACTTAGTGTGAATCTTACGCACGCGCTATCGCACTTAGTGTGAATATTACCCACTTGCTACCGTGCTTTGTGTGAATCTTACCCACTCGCTACTGCTCTTAACGTGAATCTTACCCACTCGCTATCGCACTTAGCGTGAATCTTAGCCACTCGCTATCGCACTTAGTGTGAATCTTACCCACTCGCTATTGCACTTAGTGTGAATCTTACCCACTCGCTATCACACTTAGTCTCAATCTTACCCACTCGCTATCGCATTTAGTGTGAATCTTACACACTCGATATCATGCTTTGTGTGAATCTTAGCCACTCGCTATCGCACTTAGCGTGAATCTAAGCCATTCGCTACCGTTCTTATTGTGAATCTCAGCCACTCATTATCACACTTAGTGTGAACCTTACCCACTCGCTACCACACCTAGTGTGAATCTTACCCACTCACGATAACACTTAGTGTGAATCTTAATCTAACTTCTACCGCACTTAGTGTGAATCTTACACACCCTCTATCGCACTTAGTGTGAATCTTACCCACTTGCTATCGCACTTAGTGTGAATCTTATCCACCGGCTATCGAACTTAGCATGAATCTTACCAACTCGCTACCACGCTTTGTGTGAATCTTACCCTCTCGCTATCATGCTTAGTGTGAATCTTACCCACTCGCTATCGCACTTAGTTTGAATGTTACCACTCGCTACCACACTTAGTGTGAATCTTACCCACTCGCTATTGCCCTTAGTGTGAATCTTAACCACTCGCTAACGCAATCAGTGTGAATCTTAGCCACTCGCTACCACTCTTTGTGTGAATCTTACCCACTCGCTATCGCACTTAGTGTGAATCTTACCCAATCGCTTTTGCACTTAGTGTGAATCTTACGCACTCGCTAACGCACTTAGTGTGAATCTTACCCACTCGTTATCACACTTAGTGTGAATCTTACCCAGTCGCTATCGCACTAAGTGTGAATCTTACCCATTCGTCATCACACTTAGTGTGAATCTTACCCACTCTTTATCACACTTAGTGTGAATCGTACCCACTCGCTCTCACACTTAGTATGAATCTTTCCCACTCGCTATCGCTCTTAGTGTGAAATTTACCCACTCGCTATCACGCTTAGTGTCAATATTTCCCTCTCGCCATTGCACTTAGTGTGAAACTTACCCACTTGCTATTGCACTTTGTGTGAATCTTAGCCAGCCTCTATCGCACTTAGTGTGAATCTTACCCAGTCGCTATCACACTTAGTGTGAATCTTACCCAGTCACTATCACACTCAGTGTGAATCTTACCCACTTGCTATCACACTTAGTGTGAATCTACCACCTTTCAACGCACTGAGTGTGAATCTTACCCACTCGCTACCGCTCTTAGTCTGAATCTTACCCACTCGCTATTGCACTTAGCTGAATCTTACCCACTCGCTATCGCACTTAGTGTGAATCTTACCCACTCGCTATCACAGGTTGTGTGAATCTTATCCACTCGCTATCACGCTTAGTGCGAATCATACCCACTTGCTATCGCACTTAGTGTGAATCTTACCCACTCGCTACCGCACTTAGTGTGAATCTTACCCACTCGCAATCGCACTTAGTGTGAATCGTACCCACTTGCTATCGCACTTAGTGTGAATCTTACCCAGCCTCTATCGCACTTAGTGTGAATCTTACCCAGTCGCTATCACACTTAGTGTGAATCTTAGCCCGTCACTATCGCACGTAGTGTGAATCTTACCCACTTGCTATCACACTTAATGTTAATCTTACCCACTTGCTATCACACTTAGTGTGAATCTACCACCTTCTAACGCACTGAGTGTGAATCTTACCCTCTCGCTACTGCTCTTAGTGTGAATCTTACCCACTCGCTATTGCACTTAGCGTGAATCTTACCCACTCGCTATCGCACTTAGTGTGAATCTTACCCACTCGCTATCACAGTTTTTGTGAATCTTACCCACTCGCTATCACGCTTAGTGCGAATCGTACCCACTTGCTATTGCACTTAGTGTGAATCTTACCCACTCACTATCGCACTTAGTGTGAATGTTACCCAGTCGCTATTGCAATTAGTGTGAATTTTACCCACTTGATATCACACTTATTGTGAATCTTCTCCCCTGCTTTAGCACTGTGTGTGAATTTTACCCACTCACTATCGCACCTAGTGTGAATCTCAGCAACCCGTTATCACATTTAGTGTGAATCTTAATCTAACTGCTACCGCACTTAGTGTGAATCTTACCCAGGCGCTATTGTACTTAGTGTGAGTCTTAACCACTTGCTATCGCACTTAGTGTGAATCTTATCCAACCGCTATCGAACTTAGTGTGAATCTTACCCACTCGCTATCTCGCTTAGTGTGAATCTTACCCACCCGCTACCACTCTTAGTGTGAATCTTACCAACTCCCTATCGCACTTAGTGTGAATCTTACCCACTTGCTATCACATTTGTGTGAATCTGCCACCTTCTAACGCACTGAGTGTGAATCTTACCCACTCGCTACCGCTCTTAGACTGAATCTTACCCACTCGCTATCGCACTTAGCTGAATCTTACCCACTCGCTATCGCACTTAGTGTGAATCTTAACCACTCGCTATCACAGTTTGTGTGAATCTTATCCACTCGCTATCACACTTAGTGCGTATCATACCCACTTGCTATTTTACTTAGTGTGAATCTTACCCACTCGCTACCGCACTTAGTGTGAATCTTACCCACTCGCAATCGCACTTAGTGTGAATTGTACCCACATGCTATTGCACTTAGCGTGAATCTTACCCAGCTGCTATTGCAATTAGTGTGAATCTTACCCAGCCTCTATCGCACCTAGTGTAAATCTTACCCAATCGCTATCACACTTAGTGTGAATCTTTTGCACTCGCTATCGCACTTAGTGTGAATCTTACCCACTCGTTATCACACTTAGTGTGAATCTTACCCACTCGTTATCACACTTAGTGTGAATCTTACCCAGTCGCTATCACACTTAGTGTGAATCTTACCCATTCGTTATCACACTTAGTGTGAATCTTACCCACTCACTCTCACACTTAGTATGTTTCTTTCCCACTCGCTATCGCTCTTAGTGTGAAATTTACCCACTCGCTATCACGCTTAGTGTCAATCTTTCCCACTCGCTATCGCACTTAGTGTGAAACTTACCCACTTGCTATCGCACTTAGTGTGAATCTTACCCAGCCTCTATCGCACTTAGTGTGAATATTACCCATTCGTTATCACACTTAGTGTGAATCTTACCCAGTCATTATCACACTTTGTGTGAATCTTACACACTTGCTATCACTCTTAGTGTGAATCTTACCCACTCACTATCGCACTTGATGTGAATCTTCCCCACTTGCTATCGCCCTTATTGTGAATCTTACCCACTCGCTATCGCACATAGTGTGAATTTTACCCACTCGCAATCGCACTTAGTGTGAATCGTACCCACTTGCTATCGCACTTAGTGTGAATCTTACCCAGCCTCTATCGCACTTAGTGTGAATCTTACCCAGTCGCTATCACACTTAGTGTGAATCTTATCCCGTCACTATCGCACGTAGTGTGAATCTTACCCACTTGCTATCACACTTAATGTTAATCTTACCCACTTGCTATCACACTTAGTGTGAATCTACCACCTTCTAACGCACTGAGTGTGAATCTTACCCTCTCGCTACCGCTCTTAGTGTGAATCTTATCCACTCGCTATTGCACTTAGCGTGAATCTTACCCACTCGCTATCGCACTTAGTGTGAATCTTACCCACTCGCTATCACAGTTTTTGTGAACCTTACCCACTCGCTATCACGCTTAGTGCGAATCGTACCCACTTGCTATTGCACTTAGTGTGAATCTTACCCACTCACTATCGCACTTAGTGTGAATGTTACCCAGTCGCTATTGCAATTAGTGTGAATTTTACCCACTTGATATCACACTTATTGTGAATCTTCTCCCCTGCTTTAGCACTGTGTGTGAATTTTACCCACTCACTATCGCACCTAGTGTGAATCTCAGCAACCCGTTATCACATTTAGTGTGAATCTTAATCTAACTGCTACCGCACTTAGTGTGAATCTTACCCAGGCGCTATTGTACTTAGTGTGAGTCTTAACCACTTGCTATCGCACTTAGTGTGAATCTTATCCAACCGCTATCGCACTTAGTGTGAATCTTACCCACTCGCTATCTCGCTTAGTGTGAATCTTACCCACTTGCTACCACTCTTAGTGTGAATCTTACCAACTCCCTATCGCACTTAGTGTGAATCTTACCCACTTGCTATCACATTTGTGTGAATCTGCCACCTTCTAACGCACTGAGTGTGAATCTTACCCACTCGCTACCGCTCTTAGACTGAATCTTACCCACTCGCTATCGCACTTAGCTGAATCTTACCCACTCGCTATCGCACTTAGTGTGAATCTTAACCACTCGCTATCACAGTTTGTGTGAATCTTATCCACTCGCTATCACACTTAGTGCGAATCATACCCACTTGCTATTTTACTTAGTGTGAATCTTACCCACTCGCTACTGCACTTAGTGTGAATCTTACCCACTCGCAATCGCACTTAGTGTGAATTGTACCCACATGCTATTGCACTTAGCGTGAATCTTACCCAGCTGCTATTGCAATTAGTGTGAATCTTACCCAGCCTCTATCGCACCTAGTGTAAATCTTACCCAATCGCTATCACACTTAGTGTGAATCTTACGCACTCGCTATCGCACTTAGTGTGAATCTTACCCACTCGTTATCACACTTAGTGTGAATCTTACCCATTCGTTATCACACTTAGTGTGAATCTTACCCAGTCGCTATCACACTTAGTGTGAATCTTACCCACTCACTCTCACACTTAGTATGTTTCTTTCCCACTCGCTATCGCTCTTAGTGTGAAATTTACCCACTCGCTATCACGCTTAGTGTCAATTTTTCCCACTCGCTATCGCACTTAGTATGAAACTTACCCACTTGCTATCGCACTTAGTGTGAATCTTACCCAGCCTCTATCGCACTTAGTGTGAATCTTGCCCAGTCGCTTTCACACTTAGTGTGAATCTTACCCACTCGTTCTCACACTTAGTGTGAATCTTACACACTTACTATCGCACTTAGTGTGAATATTACCCATTCGTTATCACACTTAGTGTGAATCTTACCCAGTCATTATCACACTTTGTGTGAATCTTACACACTTGCTATCACTCTTAGTGTGAATCTTACCCACTCACTATCGCACTTGATGTGAATCTTCCCCACTTGCTATCGCCCTTAGTGTGAATCTTACCCACTCGCTATCGCACATAGTGTGAATTTTACCCACTCGCAATCGCACTTAGTGTGAATCGTACCCACTAGCTATCGCACTTAGTGTGAATCTTACCCACCCTCTATCGCACTTAGTGTGAATCTTACCCAGTCGCTATCACACTTAGTGTGAATCTTAGCCCGTCACTATCGCACATAGTGTGAATCTTACCCACTTGCTATCACACTTAATGTTAATCTTACCCACTTGCTATCACACTTAGTGTGAATCTACCACCTTCTAACGCACTGAGTGTGAATCTTACCCTCTCGCTACCGCTCTTAGTGTGAATCTTACCCACTCGCTATTGCACTTAGCGTGAATCTTACCCACTCGCTATCGCACTTAGTGTGAATCTTACCCACTCGCTATCACAGTTTTTGTGAACCTTACCCACTCGCTATCACGCTTAGTGCGAATCGTACCCACTTGCTATTGCACTTAGTGTGAATCTTACCCACTCACTATCGCACTTAGTGTGAATGTTACCCAGTCGCTATTGCAATTAGTGTGAATTTTACCCACTTGATATCACACTTATTGTGAATCTTCTCCCCTGCTTTAGCACTGTGTGTGAATTTTACCCACTCACTATCGCACCTAGTGTGAATCTCAGCAACCCGTTATCACATTTAGTGTGAATCTTAATCTAACTGCTACCGCACTTAGTGTGAATCTTACCCAGGCGCTATTGTACTTAGTGTGAGTCTTAACCACTTGCTATCGCACTTAGTGTGAATCTTATCCAACCGCTATCGCACTTAGTGTGAATCTTACCCACTCGCTATCTCGCTTAGTGTGAATCTTACCCACTTGCTACCACTCTTAGTGTGAATCTTACCAACTCCCTATCGCACTTAGTGTGAATCTTACCCACTTGCTATCACATTTGTGTGAATCTGCCACCTTCTAACGCACTGAGTGTGAATCTTACCCACTCGCTACCGCTCTTAGACTGAATCTTACCCACTCGCTATCGCACTTAGCTGAATCTTACCCACTCGCTATCGCACTTAGTGTGAATCTTAACCACTCGCTATCACAGTTTGTGTGAATCTTATCCACTCGCTATCACACTTAGTGCGAATCATACCCACTTGCTATTTTACTTAGTGTGAATCTTACCCACTCGCTACTGCACTTAGTGTGAATCTTACCCACTCGCAATCGCACTTAGTGTGAATTGTACCCACATGCTATTGCACTTAGCGTGAATCTTACCCAGCTGCTATTGCAATTAGTGTGAATCTTACCCAGCCTCTATCGCACCTAGTGTAAATCTTACCCAATCGCTATCACACTTAGTGTGAATCTTACGCACTCGCTATCGCACTTAGTGTGAATCTTACCCACTCGTTATCACACTTAGTGTGAATCTTACCCATTCGTTATCACACTTAGTGTGAATCTTACCCAGTCGCTATCACACTTAGTGTGAATCTTACCCACTCACTCTCACACTTAGTATGTTTCTTTCCCACTCGCTATCGCTCTTAGTGTGAAATTTACCCACTCGCTATCACGCTTAGTGTCAATTTTTCCCACTCGCTATCGCACTTAGTATGAAACTTACCCACTTGCTATCGCACTTAGTGTGAATCTTACCCAGCCTCTATCGCACTTAGTGTGAATCTTGCCCAGTCGCTTTCACACTTAGTGTGAATCTTACCCACTCGTTCTCACACTTAGTGTGAATCTTACACACTTACTATCGCACTTAGTGTGAATATTACCCATTCGTTATCACACTTAGTGTGAATCTTACCCAGTCATTATCACACTTTGTGTGAATCTTACACACTTGCTATCACTCTTAGTGTGAATCTTACCCACTCACTATCGCACTTGATGTGAATCTTCCCCACTTGCTATCGCCCTTAGTGTGAATCTTACCCACTCGCTATCGCACATAGTGTGAATTTTACCCACTCGCAATCGCACTTAGTGTGAATCGTACCCACTTGCTATCGCACTTAGTGTGAATCTTACCCAGCCTCTATCGCACTTAGTGTGAATCTTACCCAGTCGCTATCACACTTAGTGTGAATCTTAGCCCGTCACTATCGCACATAGTGTGAATCTTACCCACTTGCTATCACACTTAATGTTAATCTTACCCACTTGCTATCACACTTAGTGTGAATCTACCACCTTCTAACGCACTGAGTGTGAATCTTACCCTCTCGCTACCGCTCTTAGTGTGAATCTTACCCACTCGCTATTGCACTTAGCGTGAATCTTACCCTCTCGCTATCACACTTAGTGTGAATCTTACCCACTCGCTATCACAGTTTTTGTGAATCTTACCCACTCGCTATCACGCTTAGTGTGAATCGTACCCACTTGCTATTGCACTTAGTGTGAATCTTACCCACTCACTATCGCACTTAGTGTGAATGTTACCCAGTCGCTATTGCAATTAGTGTGAATTTTACCCACTTGATATCACACTTATTGTGAATCTTCTCCCCTGCTTTAGCACTGTGTGTGAATTTTACCCACTCACTATCGCACCTAGTGTGAATCTCAGCAACCCGTTATCACATTTAGTGTGAATCTTAATCTAACTGCTACCGCACTTAGTGTGAATCTTACCCAGGCGCTATTGTACTTAGTGTGAGTCTTAACCACTTGCTATCGCACTTAGTGTGAATCCTATCCAACCGTTATCGCACTTATTGTGAATCTTACCCACTCGCTATCTCGCTTAGTGTGAATCTTACCCACTCGCTACCACTCTTAGTGTGAATCTTACCAACTCCCTATCGCACTTAGTGTGAATCTTACCCACTTGCTATCACATTTGTGTGAATCTGCCACCTTCTAACGCACTGAGTGTGAAGCTTACCCACTCGCTACCGCTCTTAGTCTGAATCTTACCCACTCGCTATCGCACTTAGCTGAATCTTACCCACTCGCTATCGCACTTAGTGTGAATCTTAACCACTCGCTATCACAGTTTGTGTGAATCTTATCCACTCGCTATCACACTTAGTGCGAATCATACCCACTTGCTATTTTACTTAGTGTGAATCTTACCCACTCGCTACCGCACTTAGTGTGAATCTTACCCACTCGCAATCGCACTTAGTGTGAATTGTACCCACATGCTATTGCACTTAGCGTGAATCTTACCCAGCTGCTATTGCAATTAGTGTGAATCTTACCCAGCCTCTATCGCACCTAGTGTAAATCTTACCCAATCGCTATCACACTTAGTGTGAATCTTACGCACTCGCTATCGCACTTAGTGTGAATCTTACCCACTCGTTATCACACTTAGTGTGAATCTTACCCAGTCGCTATCACACTTAGTGTGAATCTTACCCATTCGTTATCACACTTAGTGTGAATCTTACCCACTCACTCTCACACTTAGTATGTTTCTTTCCCACTCGCTATCGCTCTTAGTGTGAAATTTACCCACTCGCTATCACGCTTAGTGTCAATCTTTCCCACTCGCTATCGCACTTAGTGTGAAACTTACCCACTTGCTATCGCACTTAGTGTGAATCTTACCCAGCCTCTATCGCACTTAGTGTGAATCTTGCCCAGTCGCTTTCACACTTAGTGTGAATCTTACCCACTCGTTCTCACACTTAGTGTGAATCTTACACACTTACTATCGCACTTAGTGTGAATATTACCCATTCGTTATCACACTTAGTGTGAATCTTACCCAGTCATTATCACACTTTGTGTGAATCTTACACACTTGCTATCACTCTTAGTGTGAATCTTACCCACTCGCTATCGCACTTGATGTGAATCTTCCCCACTTGCTATCGCCCTTAGTGTGAATCTTACCCACTCGCTATCGCACATAGTGTGAATTTTACCCAGTCGCTATCGCACTTAGTGTGAATCTTACCCAATTGCTATCACACTTAGTGTGAATCTTCTCCCCTGCTAAAGCACTTAGTGTGAATCTTACCCAATCGCTAGCGCTCTTAGTGTGAATCTTACCCACTCGCAATCGCACTTAGTGTGAATCGTACCCACATGCTATTGCACTTAGCTTGAATCTTACCCAGCTGCTATTGCAATTAGTGTGAATCTTACCCAGCCTCTATCGCACCTATCGTACTTAGTGTGAGTCTTACCCACTTGCTATCGCACTTAGTGTGAATCTTATCCACCCGCTATCGCACTTAGTGTGAATATTACCCACTCGCTACCGCGCTTTTTGTGAATCTTACCCACTCGCTATTGCACTTAGTGTGAATCTTACCCACTTGCTATCGCACTTAGCGTGAATCTTAGCCACTCGCTACCACTCTTAGTGTGAATCTTACCAACTCCCTATCGCACTTAGTGTGAATCTTACCCACTTGCTATCACATTTGTGTGAATCTGCCACCTTCTAACGCACTGAGTGTGAATCTTACCCACTCGCTACCGATCTTAGACTGAATCTTACCCACTCGCTATCGCACTTAGCTGAATCTTACCCACTCGCTATCGCACTTAGTGTGAATCTTAACCACTCGCTATCACAGTTTGTGTGAATCTTATCCACTCGCTATCACACTTAGTGCGAATCATACCCACTTGCTATTTTACTTAGTGTGAATCTTACCCACTCGCTACCGCACTTAGTGTGAATCTTACCCACTCGCAATTGCACTTAGTGTGAATCGTACCCACATGCTATTGCACTTAGCGTGAATCTTACCCAGCTGCTATTGCAATTAGTGTGAATCTTACCCAGCCTCTATCGCACCTAGTGTAAATCTTACCCAGTCGCTATCACACTTAGTGTGAATCTTACGCACTCGCTATCGCACTTAGTGTGAATCTTACCCACTCGTTATCACACTTAGTGTGAATCTTACCCACTCGTTATCACACTTAGTGTGAATCTTACCCAGTCGCTATCACACTTAGTGTGAATCTTACCCATTCGTTATCACACTTAGTGTGAATCTTACCCACTCGTTATCACACTTAGTGTGAATCTTACCCACTCACTCTCACACTTAGTATGTTTCTTTCCCACTCGCTATCGTTCTTAGTGTGAAATTTACCCACTCGCTATCACGCTTAGTGTCAATCTTTCCCACTCGCTATCGCACTTAGTGTGAAACTTACCCACTTGCTATCGCACTTAGTGTGAATCTTACCCAGCCTCTATCGCACTTAGTGTGAATCTTACCCAGTCGCTATCACACTTAGTGTGAATCTTAGCCCGTCACTATCGCACGTAGTGTGAATCTTACCCACTTGCTATCACACTTAATGTTAATCTTACCCACTTGCTATCACACTTAGTGTGAATCTACCACCTTCTAAAGCACTGAGTGTGAATCTTACCCTCTCGCTACCGCTCTTAGTGTGAATCTTACCCACACGCTATTGCACTTAGCGTGAATCTTACCCACTCGCTATCGCACTTAGTGTGAATCTTACCCACTCGCTATCACAGTTTTTGTGAACCTTACCCACTCGCTATCACGCTTAGTGCGAATCGTACCCACTTGCTATTGCATTTAGTTTGAATCTTACCCACTCACTATCGCACTTAGTGTGAATGTTACCCAGTCGCTATTGCAATTAGTGTTAATTTTACCCACTTGATATCACACTTATTGTGAATCTTCTCCCCTGCTTTAGCACTGTGTGTGAATTTTACCCACTCAGTATCGCACCTACTGTGAATCTCAGCAACCCGTTATCACATTTAGTGTGAATCTTAATCTAACTGCTACCGCACTTAGTGTGAATCTTACCCAGGCGCTATTGTACTTAGTGTGAGTCTTACCCACTTGCTATCGCACTTAGTGTGAATCTTATCCAACCGCTATCGCACTTAGTGTGAATCTTACCCACTCGCTATCTCGCTTAGTGTGAATCTTACCCACTTGCTACCACTCTTAGTGTGAATCTTACCCACTCCCTATCGCACTTAGTGTGAATCTTACCCACTTGCTATCACATTTGTGTGAATCTGCCACCTTCTAACGCACTGAGTGTGAATCTTACCCACTCGCTACCGCACTTAGCTGAATCTTACCCACTCGATATCGCACTTAGTGTGAATCTTAACCACTCGCTATCACAGTTTGTGTGAATCTTATCCACTCGCTATCACACTTAGTGCGAATCATACCCACTTGCTATTTTACTTAGTGTGAATCTTACCCACTCGCTACCGCACTTAGTGTGAATCTTACCCACTCGCAATCGCACTTAGTGTGAATTGTACCCACATGCTATTGCACTTAGCGTGAATCTTACCCAGCTGCTATTGCAATTAGTGTGAATCTTACCCAGCCTCTATCGCACTTAGTGTAAATCTTACCCAATCGCTATCACACTTAGTGTGAATCTTACGCACTCGCTATCGCACTTAGTGTGAATCTTACCCACTCGTTATCACATTTAGTGTGAATCTTACCTATCGTTATCACACTTAGTGTGAATCTTACCCAGTCGCTATCACACTTAGTGTGAATCTTACCCATTCGTTATCACACTTAGTGTGAATCTTACCCACTCACTCTCACACTTAGTATGTTTCTTTCCCACTCGCTATCGCTCTTAGTGTGAAATTTACCCACTCGCTATCACGCTTAGTGTCAATCTTTCCCACTCGCTATCGCACTTAGTGTGAAACTTACCCACTTGCTATCGCACTTAGTGTGAATCTTACCCAGCCTCTATCGCACTTAGTGTGAATCTTGCCCAGTCGCGTTCACACTTAGTGTGAATCTTACCCACTCGTTCTCACACTTAGTGTGAATCTTACACACTTACTATCGCACTTAGTGTGAATATTACCCATTCGTTATCACACTTAGTGTGAATCTTACCCAGTCATTATCACACTTTGTGTGAATCTTACACACTTGCTATCACTCTTAGTGTGAATCTTACCCACTCACTATCGCACTTGATGTGAATCTTCCCCACTAGCTATCGCCCTTAGTGTGAATCTTACCCACTCGCTATCGCACATAGTGTGAATTTTACCCACTCGCAATCGCACTTAGTGTGAATCGTACCCACTTGCTATCGCACTTAGTGTGAATCTTACCCAGCCTCTATCGCACTTAGTGTGAATCTTACCCAGTCGCTATCACACTTAGTGTGAATCTTAGCCCGTCACTATCGCACGTAGTGTGAATCTTACCCACTTGCTATCACACTTAATGTTAATCTTACCCACTTGCTATCACACTTAGTGTGAATCTACCACCTTCTAACGCACTGAGTGTGAATCTTACCCTCTCGCTACCGCTCTTAGTGTGAATCTTACCCACTCGCTATTGCACTTAGCGTGAATCTTACCCACTCGCTATCGCACTTAGTGTGAATCTTACCCACTCGCTATCACAGTTTTTGTGAATCTTACCCCCTCGCTATCACGCTTAGTGCGAATCGTACCCACTTGCTATTGCACTTAGTGTGAATCTTACCCACTCACTATCGCAGTTAGTGTGAATGTTACCCAGTCGCTATTGCAATTAGTGTGAATTTTACCCACTTGATATCACACTTATTGTGAATCTTCTCCCCTGCTTTAGCACTGTGTGTGAATTTTACCCACTCACTATCGCACCTAGTGTGAATCTCAGCAACCCGTTATCACATTTAGTGTGAATCTTAATCTAACTGCTACCGCACTTAGTGTGAATCTTACCCAGGCGCTATTGTACTTAGTGTGAGTCTTAACCACTTGCTATCGCACTTAGTGTGAATCTTATCCAACCGTTATCGCACTTAGTGTGAATCTTACCCACTCGCTATCTCGCTTAGTGTGAATCTTACCCACTCGCTACCACTCTTAGTGTGAATCTTACCAACTCCCTATCGCACTTAGTGTGAATCTTACCCACTTGCTATCACATTTGTGTGAATCTGCCACCTTCTAACGCACTGAGTGTGAATCTTACCCACTCGCTACCGCTCTTAGACTGAATCTTACCCACTCGCTATCGCACTTAGCTGAATCTTACCCACTCGCTATCGCACTTAGTGTGAATCTTAACCACTCGCTATCACAGTTTGTGTGAATCTTATCCACTCGCTATCACACTTAGTGCGAATCATACCCACTTGCTATTTTACTTAGTGTGAATCTTACCCACTCGCTACCGCACTTAGTGTGAATCTTACCCACTCGCAATCGCACTTAGTGTGAATCGTACCCACATGCTATTGCACTTAGCGTGAATCTTACCCAGCTGCTATTGCAATTAGTGTGAATCTTACCCAGCCTCTATCGCACCTAGTGTAAATCTTACCCAATCGCTATCACACTTAGTGTGAATCTTACCCACTCGCAATCGCACTTAGTGTGAATTGTACCCACATGCTATTGCACTTAGCGTGAATCTTACCCAGCTGCTATTGCAATTAGTGTGAATCTTACCCAGCCTCTATCGCACCTAGTGTAAATCTTACCCAATCGCTATCACACTTAGTGTGAATCTTACGCACTCGCTATCGCACTTAGTGTGAATCTTACCCACTCGTTATCACACTCAGTGTGAATCTTACCCAGTTGCTATCACACTTAGTGTGAATCTTACCCATTCGTTATCACACTTAGTGTGAATCTTACCCACTCACTCTCACACTTAGTATGTTTCTTTCCCACTCGCTATCGCTCTTAGTGTGAAATTTACCCACTCGCTATCACGCTTAGTGTCAATCTTTCCCACTCGCTATCGCACTTAGTGTGAAACTTACCCACTTGCTATCGCACTTAGTGTGAATCTTACCCAGCCTCTATCGCACTTAGTGTGAATCTTGCCCAGTCGCTTTCACACTTAGTGTGAATCTTACCCACTCGTTCTCACACTTAGTGTGAATCTTACACACTTACTATCGCACTTAGTGTGAATCTTACCCACTCGTTATCACACTTAGTGTGAATCTTACCCACTCGTTATCACACTTAGTGTGAATCTTACCCAGTCGCTATCACACTTAGTGTGAATCTTACCCATTCGTTATCACACTTAGTGTGAATCTTACCCACTCACTCTCACACTTAGTATGTTTCTTTCCCACTCGCTATCGCTCTTAGTGTGAAATTTACCCACTCGCTATCACGCTTAGTGTCAATCTTTCCCACTCGCTATCGCACTTAGTGTGAAACTTACCCACTTGCTATCGCACTTAGTGTGAATCTTACCCAGCCTCTATCGCACTTAGTGTGAATCTTGTCCAGACGCTTTCACACTTAGTGTGAATCTTACCCACTCGTTCTCACACTTAGTGTGAATCTTACACACTTACTATCGCACTTAGTGTGAATATTACCCATTCGTTATCACACTTAGTGTGAATCTTACCCAGTCATTATCACACTTTGTGTGAATCTTACACACTTGCTATCACTCTTAGTGTGAATCTTACCCACTCACTATCGCACTTGATGTGAATCTTCCCCACTTGCTATCGCCCTTAGTGTGAATCTTACCCACTCGCTATCGCACATAGTGTGAATTTTACTCACTCGCAATCGCACTTAGTGTGAATCGTACCCACTTGCTATCGCACTTAGTGTGAATCTTACCCAGCCTCTATCGCACTTAGTGTGAATCTTACCCAGTCGCTATCACACTTAGTGTGAATCTTAGCCCGTCACTATCGCACGTAGTGTGAATCTTACCCACTTGCTATCACACTTAATGTTAATCTTACCCACTTGCTATCACACTTAGTGTGAATCTACCACCTTCTAACGCACTGAGTGTGAATCTTACCCTCTCGCTACCGCTCTTAGTGTGAATCTTACCCACTCGCTATTGCACTTAGCGTGAATCTTACCCACTCGCTATCGCACTTAGTGTAAATCTTACCCACTCGCTATCACAGTTTTTGTGAATCTTACCCACTCGCTATCACGCTTAGTGCGAATCGTACCCACTTGCTATTGCACTTAGTGTGAATCTTACCCACTCACTATCGCACTTAGTGTGAATGTTACCCAGTCGCTATTGCAATTAGTGTGAATTTTACCCACTTGATATCACACTTATTGTGAATCTTCTCCCCTGCTTTAGCACTGTGTGTGAATTTTACCCACTCACTATCGCACCTAGTGTGAATCTCAGCAACCCGTTATCACATTTAGTGTGAATCTTAATCTAACTGCTACCGCACTTAGTGTGAATCTTACCCAGGCGCTATTGTACTTAGTGTGAGTCTTAACCACTTGCTATCGCACTTAGTGTGAATCTTATCCAACCGCTCTCGCACTTAGTGTGAATCTTACCCACTCGCTATCTCGCTTAGTGTGAATCTTACCCACTCGCTACCACTCTTACTGTGAATCTTACCAACTCCCTATCGCACTTAGTGTGAATCTTACCCACTTGCTATCACATTTGTGTGAATCTGCCACCTTCTAACGCACTGAGTGTGAATCTTACGCACTCGCTACCGCTCTTAGACTGAATCTTACCCACTCGCTATCGCACTTAGCTGAATCTTACCCACTCGCTATCGCACTTAGTGTGAATCTTAACCACTCGCTATCACAGTTTGTGTGAATCTTATCCACTCGCTATCACACTTAGTGCGAATCATACCCACTTGCTATTTTACTTAGTGTGAATCTTACCCACTCGCTACCGCACTTAGTGTGAATCTTACCCACTCGCAATCGCACTTAGTGTGAATTGTACCCACATGCTATTGCACTTAGCGTGAATCTTACCCAGCTGCTATTGCAATTAGTGTGAATCTTACCCAGCCTCTATCGCACTTAGTGTAAATCTTACCCAATCGCTATCACACTTAGTGTGAATCTTACGCACTCGCTATCGCACTTAGTGTGAATCTTACCCACTCGTTATCACATTTAGTGTGAATCTTACCTATCGTTATCACACTTAGTGTGAATCTTACCCAGTCGCTATCACAATTAGTGTGAATCTTACCCATTCGTTATCACACTTAGTGTGAATCTTACCCACTCACTCTCACACTTAGTATGTTTCTTTCCCACTCGCTATCGCTCTTAGTGTGAAATTTACCCACTCGCTATCACGCTTAGTGTCAATCTTTCCCACTCGCTATCGCACTTAGTGTGAAACTTACCCACTTGCTATCGCACTTAGTGTGAATCTTACCCAGCCTCTATCGCACTTAGTGTGAATCTTGCCCAGTCGCTTTCACACTTAGTGTGAATCTTACCCACTCGTTCTCACACTTAGTGTGAATCTTACACACTTACTATCGCACTTAGTGTGAATATTACCCATTCGTTATCACACTTAGTGTGAATCTTACCCAGTCATTATCACACTTTGTGTGAATCTTACACACTTGCTATCACTCTTAGTGTGAATCTTACCCACTCGCTATCGCACTTGATGTGAATCTTCCCCACTAGCTATCGCCCTTAGTGTGAATCTTACCCACTCGCTATCGCACATAGTGTGAATTTTACCCACTCGCAATCGCACTTAGTGTGAATCGTACCCACTTGCTATCGCACTTAGTGTGAATCTTACCCAGCCTCTATCGCACTTAGTGTGAATCTTACCCATTCGCTATCACACTTAGTGTGAATCTTAGCCCGTCACTATCGCACGTAGTGTGAATCTTACCCACTTGCTATCACACTTAATGTTAATCTTACCCACTTGCTATCACACTTAGTGTGAATCTACCACCTTCTAACGCACTGAGTGTGAATCTTACCCTCTCGCTACCACTCTTAGTGTGAATCTTACCCACTCGCTATCACAGTTTTTGTGAATCTTACCCACTCGCTATCACGCTTAGTGCGAATCGTACCCACTTGCTATTGCACTTAGTGTGAATCTTACCCACTCACTATCGCACTTAGTGTGAATGTTACCCAGTCGCTATTGCAATTAGTGTGAATTTTACCCACTTGATATCACACTTATTGTGAATCTTCTCCCCTGCTTTAGCACTGTGTGTGAATTTTACCCACTCACTATCGCACCTAGTGTGAATCTCAGCAACCCGTTATCACATTTAGTGTGAATCTTAATCTAACTGCTACCGCACTTAGTGTGAATCTTACCCAGGCGCTATTGTACTTAGTGTGAGTCTTAACCACTTGCTATCGCACTTAGTGTGAATCTTATCCAACCGTTATCGCACTTAGTGTGAATCTTACCCACTCGCTATCTCGCTTAGTGTGAATCTTACCCACTCGCTACCACTCTTAGTGTGAATCTTACCAACTCCCTATCGCACTTAGTGTGAATCTTACCCACTTGCTATCACATTTGTGTGAATCTGCCACCTTCTAACGCACTGAGTGTGAATCTTACCCACTCGCTACCGCTCTTAGACTGAATCTTACCCACTCGCTATCGCACTTAGCTGAATCTTACCCACTCGCTATCGCACTTAGTGTGAATCTTAACCACTCGCTATCACAGTTTGTGTGAATCTTATCCACTCGCTATCACACTTAGTGCGAATCATACCCACTTGCTATTTTACTTAGTGTGAATCTTACCCACTCGCTACCGCACTTAGTGTGAATCTTACCCACTCGCAATCGCACTTAGTGTGAATTGTACCCACATGCTATTGCACTTAGCGTGAATCTTACCCAGCTGCTATTGCAATTAGTGTGAATCTTACCCAGCCTCTATCGCACCTAGTGTAAATCTTACCCAATCGATATCACACTTAGTGTGAATCTTACCCACTCGCAATCGCACTTAGTGTGAATTGTACCCACATGCTATTGCACTTAGCGTGAATCTTACCCAGCTGCTATTGCAATTAGTGTGAATCTTACCCAGCCTCTATCGCACCTAGTGTAAATCTTACCCAATCGCTATCACACTTAGTGTGAATCTTACGCACTCGCTATCGCACTTAGTGTGAATCTTACCCACTCGTTATCACACTCAGTGTGAATCTTACCCAGTTGCTATCACACTTAGTGTGAATCTTACCCATTCGTTATCACACTTAGTGTGAATCTTACCCACTCACTCTCACACTTAGTATGTTTCTTTCCCACTCGCTATCGCTCTTAGTGTGAAATTTACCCACTCGCTATCACGCTTAGTGTCAATCTTTCCCACTCGCTATCGCACTTAGTGTGAAACTTACCCACTTGCTATCGCACTTAGTGTGAATCTTACCCAGCCTCTATCGCACTTAGTGTGAATCTTGCCCAGTCGCTTTCACACTTAGTGTGAATCTTACCCACTCGTTCTCACACTTAGTGTGAATCTTACACACTTACTATCGCACTTAGTGTGAATCTTACCCACTCGTTATCACACTTAGTGTGAATCTTACCCACTCGTTATCACACTTAGTGTGAATCTTACCCAGTCGCTATCACACTTAGTGTGAATCTTACCCATTCGTTATCACACTTAGTGTGAATCTTACCCACTCACTCTCACACTTAGTATGTTTCTTTCCCACTCGCTATCGCTCTTAGTGTGAAATTTACCCACTCGCTATCACGCTTAGTGTCAATCTTTCCCACTCGCTATGGCACTTAGTGTGAAACTTACCCACTTGCTATCGCACTTAGTGTGAATCTTACCCAGCCTCTATCGCACTTAGTGTGAATCTTGCCCAGTCGCTTTCACACTTAGTGTGAATCTTACCCACTCGTTCTCACACTTAGTGTGAATCTTACACACTTACTATCGCACTTAGTGTGAATATTACCCATTCGTTATCACACTTAGTGTGAATCTTACCCAGTCATTATCACACTTTGTGTGAATCTTACACACTTGCTATCACTCTTAGTGTGAATCTTACCCACTCACTATCGCACTTGATGTGAATCTTCCCCACTTGCTATCGCCCTTAGTGTGAATCTTACCCACTCGCTATCGCACATAGTGTGAATTTTACTCACTCGCAATCGCACTTAGTGTGAATCGTACCCACTTGCTATCGCACTTAGTGTGAATATTACCCATTCGTTATCACACTTAGTGTGAATCTTACCCAGTCATTATCACACTTTGTGTGAATCTTACACACTTGCTATCACTCTTAGTGTGAATCTTACCCACTCACTATCGCACTTGATGTGAATCTTCCCCACTAGCTATCGCCCTTAGTGTGAATCTTACCCACTCGCTATCGCACATAGTGTGAATTTTACCCACTCGCAATCGCACTTAGTGTGAATCGTACCCACTTGCTATCGCACTTAGTGTGAATCTTACCCAGCCTCTATCGCACTTAGTGTGAATCTTACCCAGTCGCTATCACACTTAGTGTGAATCTTAGCCCGTCACTATCGCACGTAGTGTGAATCTTACCCACTTGCTATCACACTTAATGTTAATCTTACCCACTTGCTATCACACTTAGTGTGAATCTACCACCTTCTAACGCACTGAGTGTGAATCTTACCCTCTCGCTACCGCTCTTAGTGTGAATCTTACCCACTCGCTATTGCACTTAGCGTGAATCTTACCCACTCGCTATCGCACTTAGTGTAAATCTTACCCACTCGCTATCACAGTTTTTGTGAATCTTACCCACTCGCTATCACGCTTAGTGCGAATCGTACCCACTTGCTATTGCACTTAGTGTGAATCTTACCCACTCACTATCGCACTTAGTGTGAATGTTACCCAGTCGCTATTGCAATTAGTGTGAATTTTACCCACTTGATATCACACTTATTGTGAATCTTCTCCCCTGCTTTAGCACTGTGTGTGAATTTTACCCACTCACTATCGCACCTAGTGTGAATCTCAGCAACCCGTTATCACATTTAGTGTGAATCTTAATCTAACTGCTACCGCACTTAGTGTGAATCTTACCCAGGCGCTATTGTACTTAGTGTGAGTCTTAACCACTTGCTATCGCACTTAGTGTGAATCTTATCCAACCGCTATCGCACTTAGTGTGAATCTTACCCACTCGCTATCTCGCTTAGTGTGAATCTTACCCACTCGCTACCACTCTTACTGTGAATCTTACCAACTCCCTATCGCACTTAGTGTGAATCTTACCCACTTGCTATCACATTTGTGTGAATCTGCCACCTTCTAACGCACTGAGTGTGAATCTTACGCACTCGCTACCGCTCTTAGACTGAATCTTACCCACTCGCTATCGCACTTAGCTGAATCTTACCCACTCGCTATCGCACTTAGTGTGAATCTTAACCACTCGCTATCACAGTTTGTGTGAATCTTATCCACTCGCTATCACACTTAGTGCGAATCATACCCACTTGCTATTTTACTTAGTGTGAATCTTACCCACTCGCTACCGCACTTAGTGTGAATCTTACCCACTCGCAATCGCACTTAGTGTGAATCGTACCCACATGCTATTGCACTTAGCGTGAATCTTACCCAGCTGCTATTGCAATTAGTGTGAATCTTACCCAGCCTCTATCGCACCTAGTGTAAATCTTACCCAGTCGCTATCACACTTAGTGTGAATCTTACGCACTCGCTATCGCACTTAGTGTGAATCTTACCCACTCGTTATCACACTTAGTGTGAATCTTACCCACTCGTTATCACACTTAGTGTGAATCTTACCCAGTCGCTATCACACTTAGTGTGAATCTTACCCATTCGTTATCACACTTAGTGTGAATCTTACCCACTCGTTATCACACTTAGTGTGAATCCTACCCACTCACTCTCACACTTAGTATGTTTCTTTCCCACTCGCTATCGCTCTTAGTGTGAAATTTACCCACTCGCTATCACGCTTAGTGTCAATCTTTCCCACTCGCTATCGCACTTAGTGTGGAACTTACCCACTTGCTATCGCACTTAGTGTGAATCTTACCCAGCCTCTATCGCACTTAGTGTGAATCTTACCCAGTCGCTATCACACTTAGTGTGAATCTTAGCCCGTCACTATCGCACGTAGTGTGAATCTTACCCACTTGCTATCACACTTAATGTTAATCTTACCCACTTGCTATCACACTTAGTGTGAATCTACCACCTTCTAACGCACTGAGTGTGAATCTTACCCTCTCGCTACCGCTCTTAGTGTGAATCTTACCCACTCGCTATTGCACTTAGCGTGAATCTTACCCACTCGCTATCGCACTTAGTGTGAATCTTACCCACTCGCTATCACAGTTTTTGTGAATCTTACCCACTCGCTATCACGCTTAGTGCGAATCGTACCCACTTGCTATTGCACTTAGTGTGAATCTTACCCACTCACTATCGCACTTAGTGTGAATGTTACCCAGTCGCTATTGCAATTATTGTGAATTTTACCCACTTGATATCACACTTATTGTGAATCTTCTCCCCTGCTTTAGCACTGTGTGTGAATTTTACCCACTCACTATCGCACCTAGTGTGAATCTCAGCAACCCGTTATCACATTTAGTGTGAATCTTAATCTAACTGCTACCGCACTTAGTGTGAATCTTACCCAGGCGCTATTGTACTTAGTGTGAGTCTTAACCACTTGCTATCGCACTTAGTGTGAATCTTATCCAACCGCTATCGCACTTAGTGTGAATCTTACCCACTCGCTATCTCGCTTAGTGTGAATCTTACCCACTCGCTACCACTCTTAGTGTGAATCTTACCAACTCCCTATCGCACTTAGTGTGAATCTTACCCACTTGCTATCACATTTGTGTGAATCTGCCACCTTCTAACGCACTGAGTGTGAATCTTACCCACTCGCTACCGCTCTTAGACTGAATCTTACCCACTCGCTATCGCACTTAGCTGAATCTTACCCACTCGCTATCGCACTTAGTGTGAATCTTAACCACTCGCTATCACAGTTTGTGTGAATCTTATCCACTCGCTATCACACTTAGTGCGAATCATACCCACTTGCTATTTTACTTAGTGTGAATCTTACCCACTCGCTACCGCACTTAGTGTGAATCTTACCCACTCGCAATCGCACTTAGTGTGAATTGTACCCACATGCTATTGCACTTAGCGTGAATCTTACCCAGCTGCTATTGCAATTAGTGTGAATCTTACCCAGCCTCTATCGCACTGAGTGTAAATCTTACCCAATCGCTATCACACTTAGTGTGAATCTTACGCACTCGCTATCGCACTTAGTGTGAATTGTACCCACATGCTATTGCACTTAGCGTGAATCTTACCCAGCTGCTATTGCAATTAGTGTGAATCTTACCCAGCCTCTATCGCACCTAGTGTAAATCTTACCCAATCGCTATCACACTTAGTCTGAATCTTACGCACTCGCTATCGCACTTAGTGTGAATCTTACCCACTCGTTATCACACTTAGTGTGAATCTTACCCAGTCGCTATCACACTTAGTGTGAATCTTACCCATTCGTTATCACACTTAGTGTGAATCTTACCCACTCACTCTCACACTTAGTATGTTTCTTTCCCACTCGCTATCGCTCTTAGTGTGAAATTTACCCACTCGCTATCACGCTTAGTGTCAATCTTTCCCACTCGCTATCGCACTTAGTGTGAAACTTACCCACTTGCTATCGCACTTAGTGTGAATCTTACCCAGCCTCTATCGCACTTAGTGTGAATCTTGCCCAGTCGCTTTCACACTTAGTGTGAATCTTACCCACTCGTTCTCACACTTAGTGTGAATCTTACACACTTACTATCGCACTTAGTGTGAATATTACCCATTCGTTATCACACTTAGTGTGAATCTTACCCAGTCATTATCACACATTGTGTGAATCTTACACACTTGCTATCACTCTTAGTGTGAATCTTACCCACTCGCTATCGCACTTGATGTGAATCTTCCCCACTTGCTATCGCCCTTAGTGTGAATCTTACCCACTCGCTATCGCACATAGTGTGAATTTTACCCAGTCGCTATCGCACTTAGTGTGAATCTTACCCAATTGCTATCACACTTAGTGTGAATCTTCTCCCCTGCTAAAGCACTTAGTGTGAATCTTACCCAATCGCTAGCGCTCTTAGTGTGAATCTTACCCACTCACAATCGCACTTAGTGTGAATCGTACCCACATGCTATTGCACTTAGCGTGAATCTTACCCAGCTGCTATTTCAATTAGTGTGAATCTTACCCAGCCTCTATCGCACCTATCGTACTTAGTGTGAGTCTTACCCACTTGCTATCGCACTTAGTGTGAACCTTATCCACTCGCTATCACAGTTTTTGTGAATCTTACCCACTCGCTATCACGCTTAGTGGGAATCGTACCCACTTGCTATTGCACTTAGTGTGAATCTTACCCACATGCTATCGCACTTAGTGTGAATGTTACCCAGTCGCTATTGCAATTAGTGTGAATTTTACCCACTTGATATCACACTTATTGTGAATCTTCTCCCCTGCTTTAGCACTGTGTGTGAATTTTACCCACTCACTATCGCACCTAGTGTGAATCTCAGCAACCCGTTATCACATTTAGTGTGAATCTTAATCTAACTGCTACCGCACTTAGTGTGAATCTTACCCAGGCGCTATTGTACTTAGTGTGAGTCTTAACCACTTGCTATCGCACTTAGTGTGAATCTTATCCAACCGCTATCGCACTTAGTGTGAATCTTACCCACTCGCTATCTCGCTTAGTGTGAATCTTACCCACTCGCTACCACTCTTAGTGTGAATCTTACCAACTCCCTATCGCTCTTAGTGTGAATCTTACCCACTTGCTATCACATTTGTGTGAATCTGCCACCTTCTAACGCACTGAGTGTGAATCTTACCCACTCGCTACCGCTCTTAGACTGAATCTTACCCACTCGCTATCGCACTTAGCTGAATCTTACCCACTCGCTATCGCACTTAGTGTGAATCTTAACCACTCGCTATCACAGTTTGTGTGAATCTTATCCACTCGCTATCACACTTAGTGCGAATCATACCCACTTGCTATTTTACTTAGTGTGAATCTTACCCACTCGCTACCGCACTTAGTGTGAATCTTACCCACTCGCAATCGCACTTAGTGTGAATTGTACCCACATGCTATTGCACTTAGCGTGAATCTTACCCAGCTGCTATTGCAATTAGTGTGAATCTTACCCAGCCTCTATTGCACCTAGTGTAAATCTTACCCAATCGCTATCACACTTAGTGTGAATCTTACGCACTCGCTATCGCACTTAGTGTGAATCTTACCCACTCGTTATCACACTTAGTGTGAATCTTACCCAGTCACTATCACACTTAGTGTGAATCTTACCCATTCGTTATCACACTTAGTGTGAATCTTACCCACTCACTCTCACACTTAGTATGTTTCTTTCCCACTCGCTATCGCTCTTAGTGTGAAATTTACCCACTCGCTATCACGCTTAGTGTCAATCTTTCCCACTCGCTATCGCACTTGATGTGAATCTTCCCCACTTGCTATCGCCCTTAGTGTGAATCTTACCCACTCGCTATTGCACTTAGTGTGAATCTTACCCAATTGCTATCACACTTAGTGTGAATCTTCTCCCCTGCTAAAGCACTTAGTGTGAATCTTACCCAATCGCTAGCGCTCTTAGTGTGAATCTTACCCACTCACAATCGCACTTAGTGTGAATCGTACCCACATGCTATTGCACTTAGCGTGAATCTTACCCAGCTGCTATTTCAATTAGTGTGAATCTTACCCAGCCTCTATCGCACCTATCGTACTTAGTGTGAGTCTTACCCACTTGCTATCGCACTTAGTGTGAATCTTATCCACTCGCTATCACAGTTTTTGTGAATCTTACCCACTCGCTATCACGCTTAGTGGGAATCGTACCCACTTGCTATTGCACTTAGTGTGAATCTTACCCACTTGCTATCGCACTTAGTGTGAATGTTACCCAGTCGCTATTGCAATTAGTGTGAATTTTACCCACTTGATATCACACTTATTGTGAAACTTCTCCCCTGCTTTAGCACTGTGTGTGAATTTTACCCACTCACTATCGCACCTAGTGTGAATCTCAGCAACCCGTTATCACATTTAGTGTGAATCTTAATCTAACTGCTACCGCACTTAGTGTGAATCTTACCCAGGCGCTATTGTACTTAGTGTGAGTCTTAACCACTTGCTATCGCACTTAGTGTGAATCTTATCCAACCGCTATCGCACTTAGTGTGAATCTTACCCACTCGCTATCTCGCTTAGTGTGAATCTTACCCACTCGCTACCACTCTTAGTGTGAATCTTACCAACTCCCTATCGCTCTTAGTGTGAATCTTACCCACTTGCTATCACATTTGTGTGAATCTGCCACCTTCTAACGCACTGAGTGTGAATCTTACCCACTCGCTACCGCTCTTAGACTGAATCTTACCCACTCGCTATCGCACTTAGCTGAATCTTACCCACTCGCTATCGCACTTAGTGTGAATCTTAACCACTCGCTATCACAGTTTGTGTGAATCTTATCCACTCGCTATCACACTTAGTGCGAATCATACCCACTTGCTATTTTACTTAGTGTGAATCTTACCCACTCGCTACCGCACTTAGTGTGAATCTTACCCACTCGCAATCGCACTTAGTGTGAATTGTACCCACATGCTATTGCACTTAGCGTGAATCTTACCCAGCTGCTATTGCAATTAGTGTGAATCTTACCCAGCCTCTATTGCACCTAGTGTAAATCTTACCCAATCGCTATCACACTTAGTGTGAATCTTACGCACTCGCTATCGCACTTAGTGTGAATCTTACCCACTCGTTATCACACTTAGTGTGAATCTTACCCAGTCGCTATCACACTTAGTGTGAATCTTACCCATTCGTTATCACACTTAGTGTGAATCTTACCCACTCACTCTCACACTTAGTATGTTTCTTTCCCACTCGCTATCGCTCTTAGTGTGAAATTTACCCACTCGCTATCACGCTTAGTGTCAATCTTTCCCACTCGCTATCGCACTTAGTGTGAAACTTACCCACTTGCTATCGCACTTAGTGTGAATCTTACCCAGCCTCTATCGCACTTAGTATGAATCTTGCCCAGTCGCTTTCACACTTAGTGTGAATCTTACCCACTCGTTCTCACACTTAGTGTGAATCTTACACACTTACTATCGCACTTAGTGTGAATATTACCCATTCGTTATCACACTTAGTGTGAATCTTACCCAGTCATTATCACACTTTGTGTGAATCTTACACACCTGCTATCACTCTTAGTGTGAATCTTACCCACTCGCTATCGCACTTGATGTGAATCTTCCCCACTTGCTATCACCCTTAGTGTGAATCTTACCCACTCGCTATCGCACATAGTGTGAATTTTACCCAGTCGCTATCGCACTTGGTGTGAATCTTACCCAATTGCTATCACACTTAGTGTGAATCTTCTCCCCTGCTAAAGCACTTAGTGTGAATCTTACCCAATCGCTAGCGCTCTTAGTGTGAATCTTACCCACTCGCAATCGCACTTAGTGTGAATCGTACCCACATGCTATTGCACTTAGCGTGAATCTTACCCAGCTGCTATTGCAATTAGTGTGAATCTTACCCAGCCTCTATCGCACCTATCGTACTTAGTGTGAGTCTTACCCACTTGCTATCGCACTTAGTGTGAATCTTATCCACCCGCTATCGCACTTAGTGTGAATATTACCCACTCGCTACCGCGCTTTTTGTGAATCTTACCCACTCGCTATTGCACTTAGTGTGAATCTTACCCACTTGCTATCGCACTTAGCGTGAATCTTAGCCACTCGCTACCACTCTTAGTGTGAATCTTACCAACTCCCTATCGCACTTAGTGTGAATCTTACCCACTTGCTATCACATTTGTGTGAATCTGCCACCTTCTAACGCACTGAGTGTGAATCTTACCCACTCGCTACCGATCTTAGACTGAATCTTACCCACTCGCTATCGCACTTAGCTGAATCTTACCCACTCGCTATCGCACTTAGTGTGAATCTTAACCACTCGCTATCACAGTTTGTGTGAATCTTATCCACTCGCTATCACACTTAGTGCGAATCATACCCACTTGCTATTTTACTTAGTGTGAATCTTACCCACTCGCTACCGCACTTAGTGTGAATCTTACCCACTCGCAATCGCACTTAGTGTGAATTGTACCCACATGCTATTGCACTTAGCGTGAATCTTACCCAGCTGCTATTGCAATTAGTGTGAATCTTACCCAGCCTCTATCGCACCTAGTGTAAATCTTACCCAGTCGCTATCACACTTAGTGTGAATCTTACGCACTCGCTATCGCACTTAGTGTGAATCTTACCCACTCGTTATCACACTTAGTGTGAATCTTACCCACTCGTTATCACACTTAGTGTGAATCTTACCCAGTCGCTATCACACTTAGTGTGAATCTTACCCATTCGTTATCACACTTAGTGTGAATCTTACCCACTCGTTATCACACTTAGTGTGAATCTTACCCACTCACTCTCACACTTAGTATGTTTCTTTCCCACTCGCTATCGCTCTTAGTGTGAAATTTACCCACTCGCTATCACACTTAGTGTCAATCTTTCCCACTCGCTATCGCACTTAGTGTGAAACTTACCCACTTGCTATCGCACTTAGTGTGAATCTTACCCAGCCTCTATCGCACTTAGTGTGAATCTTACCCAGTCGCTATCACACTTAGTGTGAATCTTAGCCCGTCACTATCGCACGTAGTGTGAATCTTACCCACTTGCTATCACACTTAATGTTAATCTTACCCACTTGCTATCACACTTAGTGTGAATCTACCACCTTCTAACGCACTGAGTGTGAATCTTACCCTCTCGCTACCGCTCTTAGTGTGAATCTTACCCACTCGCTATTGCACTTAGCGTGAATCTTACCCACTCGCTATCGCACTTAGTGTAAATCTTACCCACTCGCTATCACAGTTTTTGTGAATCTTACCCACTCGCTATCACGCTTAGTGCGAATCGTACCCACTTGCTATTGCACTTAGTGTGAATCTTACCCACTCACTATCGCACTTAGTGTGAATGTTACCCAGTCGCTATTGCAATTAGTGTGAATTTTACCCACTTGATATCACACTTATTGTGAATCTTCTCCCCTGCTTTAGCACTGTGTGTGAATTTTACCCACTCACTATCGCACCTAGTGTGAATCTCAGCAACCCGTTATCACATTTAGTGTGAATCTTAATCTAACTGCTACCGCACTTAGTGTGAATCTTACCCAGGCGCTATTGTACTTAGTGTGAGTCTTAACCACTTGCTATCGCACTTAGTGTGAATCTTATCCAACCGCTATCGCACTTAGTGTGAATCTTACCCACTCGCTATCTCGCTTAGTGTGAATCTTACCCACTCGCTACCACTCTTACTGTGAATCTTACCAACTCCCTATCGCACTTAGTGTGAATCCTACCCACTTGCTATCACATTTGTGTGAATCTGCCACCTTCTAACGCACTGAGTGTGAATCTTACGCACTCGCTACCGCTCTTAGACTGAATCTTACCCACTCGCTATCGCACTTAGCTGAATCTTACCCACTCGCTATCGCACTTAGTGTGAATCTTAACCACTCGCTATCACAGTTTGTGTGAATCTTACCCACTCGCTATCACACTTAGTGCGAATCATACCCACTTGCTATTTTACTTAGTGTGAATCTTACCCACTCGCTACCGCACTTAGTGTGAATCTTACCCACTCGCAATCGCACTTAGTGTGAATCGTACCCACATGCTATTGCACTTAGCGTGAATCTTACCCAGCTGCTATTGCAATTAGTGTGAATCTTACCCAGCCTCTATCGCACCTAGTGTAAATCTTACCCAGTCGCTATCACACTTAGTGTGAATCTTACGCACTCGCTATCGCACTTAGTGTGAATCTTACCCACTCGTTATCACACTTAGTGTGAATCTTACCCACTCGTTATCACACTTAGTGTGAATCTTACCCAGTCGCTATCACACTTAGTGTGAATCTTACCCATTCGTTATCACACTTAGTGTGAATCTTACCCACTCGTTATCACACTTAGTGTGAATCTTACCCACTCACTCTCACACTTAGTATGTTTCTTTCCCACTCGCTATCGCTCTTAGTGTGAAATTTACCCACTCGCTATCACGCTTAGTGTCAATCTTTCCCACTCGCTATCGCACTTAGTTTGGAACTTACCCACTTGCTATCGCACTTAGTGTGAATCTTACCCAGCCTCTATCGCACTTAGTGTGAATCTTACCCAGTCGCTATCACACTTAGTGTGAATCTTAGCCCGTCACTATCGCACGTAGTGTGAATCTTACCCACTTGCTATCACACTTAATGTTAATCTTACCCACTTGCTATCACACTTAGTGTGAATCTACCACCTTCTAACGCACTGAGTGTGAATCTTACCCTCTCGCTACCGCTCTTAGTGTGAATCTTACCCACTCGCTATTGCACTTAGCGTGAATCTTACCCACTCGCTATCGCACTTAGTGTGAATCTTACCCACTCGCTATCACAGTTTTTGTGAATCTTACCCACTCGCTATCACGCTTAGTGCGAATCGTACCCACTTGCTATTGCACTTAGTGTGAATCTTACCCACTCACTATCGCACTTAGTGTGAATGTTACCCAGTCGCTATTGCAATTATTGTGAATTTTACCCACTTGATATCACACTTATTGTGAATCTTCTCCCCTGCTTTAGCACTGTGTGTGAATTTTACCCACTCACTATCGCACCTAGTGTGAATCTCAGCAACCCGTTATCACATTTAGTGTGAATCTTAATCTAACTGCTACCGCACTTAGTGTGAATCTTACCCAGGCGCTATTGTACTTAGTGTGAGTCTTAACCACTTGCTATCGCACTTAGTGTGAATCTTATCCAACCGCTATCGCACTTAGTGTGAATCTTACCCACTCGCTATCTCGCTTAGTGTGAATCTTACCCACTCGCTACCACTCTTAGTGTGAATCTTACCAACTCCCTATCGCACTTAGTGTGAATCTTACCCACTTGCTATCACATTTGTGTGAATCTGCCACCTTCTAACGCACTGAGTGTGAATCTTACCCACTCGCTACCGCTCTTAGACTGAATCTTACCCACTCACTATCGCACTTAGCTGAATCTTACCCACTCGCTATCGCACTTAGTGTGAATCTTAACCACTCGCTATCACAGTTTGTGTGAATCTTATCCACTCGCTATCACACTTAGTGCGAATCATACCCACTTGCTATTTTACTTAGTGTGAATCTTACCCACTCGCTACCGCACTTAGTGTGAATCTTACCCACTCGCAATCGCACTTAGTGTGAATTGTACCCACATGCTATTGCACTTAGTGTGAATCTTACCCAGCTGCTATTGCAATTAGTGTGAATCTTACCCAGCCTCTATCGCACTGAGTGTAAATCTTACCCAATCGCTATCACACTTAGTGTGAATCTTACGCACTCGCTATCGCACTTAGTGTGAATTGTACCCACATGCTATTGCACTTAGCGTGAATCTTACCCAGCTGCTATTGCAATTAGTGTGAATCTTACCCAGCCTCTATCGCACCTAGTGTAAATCTTACCCAATCGCTATCACACTTAGTCTGAATCTTACGCACTCGCTATCGCACTTAGTGTGAATCTTACCCACTCGTTATCACACTTAGTGTGAATCTTACCCAGTCGCTATCACACTTAGTGTGAATCTTACCCATTCGTTATCACACTTAGTGTGAATCTTACCCACTCACTCTCACACTTAGTATGTTTCTTTCCCACTCGCTATCGCTCTTAGTGTGAAATTTACCCACTCGCTATCACGCTTAGTGTCAATCTTTCCCACTCGCTATCGCACTTAGTGTGAAACTTACCCACTTGCTATCGCACTTAGTGTGAATCTTACCCAGCCTCTATCGCACTTAGTGTGAATCTTGCCCAGTCGCTTTCACACTTAGTGTGAATCTTACCCACTCGTTCTCACACTTAGTGTGAATCTTACACACTTACTATCGCACTTAGTGTGAATATTACCCATTCGTTATCACACTTAGTGTGAATCTTACCCAGTCATTATCACACATTGTGTGAATCTTACACACTTGCTATCACTCTTAGTGTGAATCTTACCCACTCGCTATCGCACTTGATGTGAATCTTCCCCACTTGCTATCGCCCTTAGTGTGAATCTTACCCACTCGCTATCGCACATAGTGTGAATTTTACCCAGTCGCTATCGCACTTAGTGTGAATCTTACCCAATTGCTATCACACTTAGTGTGAATCTTCTCCCCTGCTAAAGCACTTAGTGTGAATCTTACCCAATCGCTAGCGCTCTTAGTGTGAATCTTACCCACTCACAATCGCACTTAGTGTGAATCGTACCCACATGCTATTGCACTTAGCGTGAATCTTACCCAGCTGCTATTTCAATTAGTGTGAATCTTACCCAGCCTCTATCGCACCTATCGTACTTAGTGTGAGTCTTACCCACTTGCTATCGCACTTAGTGTGAATCTTATCCACTCGCTATCACAGTTTTTGTGAATCTTACCCACTCGCTATCACGCTTAGTGGGAATCGTACCCACTTGCTATTGCACTTAGTGTGAATCTTACCCACTTGCTATCGCACTTAGTGTGAATGTTACCCAGTCGCTATTGCAATTAGTGTGAATTTTACCCACTTGATATCACACTTATTGTGAATCTTCTCCCCTGCTTTAGCACTGTGTGTGAATTTTACCCACTCACTATCGCACCTAGTGTGAATCTCAGCAACCCGTTATCACATTTAGTGTGAGTCTTAATCTAACTGCTACCGCACTTAGTGTGAATCTTACCCAGGCGCTATTGTACTTAGTGTGAGTCTTAACCACTTGCTATCGCACTTAGTGTGAATCTTATCCAACCGCTATCGCACTTAGTGTGAATCTTACCCACTCGCTATCTCGCTTAGTGTGAATCTTACCCACTCGCTACCACTCTTAGTGTGAATCTTACCAACTCCCTATCGCTCTTAGTGTGAATCTTACCCACTTGCTATCACATTTGTGTGAATCTGCCACCTTCTAACGCACTGAGTGTGAATCTTACCCACTCGCTACCGCTCTTAGACTGAATCTTACCCACTCGCTATCGCACTTAGCTGAATCTTACCCACTCGCTATCGCACTTAGTGTGAATCTTAACCACTCGCTATCACAGTTTGTGTGAATCTTATCCACTCGCTATCACACTTAGTGAGAATCATACCCACTTGCTATTTTACTTAGTGTGAATCTTACCCACTCGCTACCGCACTTAGTGTGAATCTTACCCACTCGCAATCGCACTTAGTGTGAATTGTACCCACATGCTATTGCACTTAGCGTGAATCTTACCCAGCTGCTATTGCAATTAGTGTGAATCTTACCCAGCCTCTATTGCACCTAGTGTAAATCTTACCCAATCGCTATCACACTTAGTGTGAATCTTACGCACTCGCTATCGCACTTAGTGTGAATCTTACCCACTCGTTATCACACTTAGTGTGAATCTTACCCAGTCGCTATCACACTTAGTGTGAATCTTACCCATTCGTTATCACACTTAGTGTGAATCTTACCCACTCACTCTCACACTTAGTATGTTTCTTTCCCACTCGCTATCGCTCTTAGTGTGAAATTTACCCACTCGCTATCACGCTTAGTGTCAATCTTTCCCACTCGCTATCGCACTTGATGTGAATCTTCCCCACTTGCTATCGCCCTTAGTGTGAATCTTACCCACTCGCTATCGCACATAGTGTGAATTTTACCCAGTCGCTATCGCACTTAGTGTGAATCTTACCCAATTGCTATCACACTTAGTGTGAATCTTCTCCCCTGCTAAAGCACTTAGTGTGAATCTTACCCAATCGCTAGCGCTCTTAGTGTGAATCTTACCCACTCACAATCGCACTTAGTGTGAATCGTACCCACATGCTATTGCACTTAGCGTGAATCTTACCCAGCTGCTATTTCAATTAGTGTGAATCTTACCCAGCCTCTATCGCACCTATCGTACTTAGTGTGAGTCTTACCCACTTGCTATCGCACTTAGTGTGAATCTTATCCACTCGCTATCACAGTTTTTGTGAATCTTACCCACTCGCTATCACGCTTAGTGGGAATCGTACCCACTTGCTATTGCACTTAGTGTGAATCTTACCCACTTGCTATCGCACTTAGTGTGAATGTTACCCAGTCGCTATTGCAATTAGTGTGAATTTTACCCACTTGATATCACACTTATTGTGAATCTTCTCCCCTGCTTTAGCACTGTGTGTGAATTTTACCCACTCACTATCGCTCCTAGTGTGAATCTCAGCAACCCGTTATCACATTTAGTGTGAATCTTAATCTAACTGCTACCGCACTTAGTGTGAATCTTACCCAGGCGCTATTGTACTTAGTGTGAGTCTTAACCACTTGCTATCGCACTTAGTGTGAATCTTATCCAACCGCTATCGCACTTAGTGTGAATCTTACCCACTCGCTATCTCGCTTAGTGTGAATCTTACCCACTCGCTACCACTCTTAGTGTGAATCTTACCAACTCCCTATCGCTCTTAGTGTGAATCTTACCCACTTGCTATCACATTTGTGTGAATCTGCCACCTTCTAACGCACTGAGTGTGAATCTTACGCACTCGCTACCGCTCTTAGACTGAATCTTACCCACTCGCTATCGCACTTAGCTGAATCTTACCCACTCGCTATCGCACTTAGTGTGAATCTTAACCACTCGCTATCACAGTTTGTGTGAATCTTATCCACTCGCTATCACACTTAGTGCGAATCATACCCACTTGCTATTTTACTTAGTGTGAATCTTACCCACTCGCTACCGCACTTAGTGTGAATCTTACCCACTCGCAATCGCACTTAGTGTGAATTGTACCCACATGCTATTGCACTTAGCGTGAATCTTACCCAGCTGCTATTGCAATTAGTGTGAATCTTACCCAGCCTCTATTGCACCTAGTGTAAATCTTACCCAATCGCTATCACACTTAGTGTGAATCTTACGCACTCGCTATCGCACTTAGTGTGAATCTTACCCACTCGTTATCACACTTAGTGTGAATCTTACCCAGTCGCTATCACACTTAGTGTGAATCTTACCCATTCGTTATCACACTTAGTGTGAATCTTACCCACTCACTCTCACACTTAGTATGTTTCTTTCCCACTCGCTATCGCTCTTAGTGTGAAATTTACCCACTCGCTATCACGCTTAGTGTCAATCTTTCCCACTCGCTATCGCACTTAGTGTGAAACTTACCCACTTGCTATCGCACTTAGTGTGAATCTTACCCAGCCTCTATCGCACTTAGTATGAATCTTGCCCAGTCGCTTTCACACTTAGTGTGAATCTTACCCACTCGTTCTCACACTTAGTGTGAATCTTACACACTTACTATCGCACTTAGTGTGAATATTACCCATTCGTTATCACACTTAGTGTGAATCTTACCCAGTCATTATCACACTTTGTGTGAATCTTACACACCTGCTATCACTCTTAGTGTGAATCTTACCCACTCGCTATCGCACTTGATGTGAATCTTCCCCACTTGCTATCACCCTTAGTGTGAATCTTACCCACTCGCTATCGCACATAGTGTGAATTTTACCCAGTCGCTATCGCACTTAGTGTGAATCTTACCCAATTGCTATCACACTTAGTGTGAATCTTCTCCCCTGCTAAAGCACTTAGTGTGAATCTTACCCAATCGCTAGCGCTCTTAGTGTGAATCTTACCCACTCGCAATCGCACTTAGTGTGAATCGTACCCACATGCTATTGCACTTAGCGTGAATCTTACCCAGCTGCTATTGCAATTAGTGTGAATCTTACCCAGCCTCTATTGCACCTAGTGTAAATCTTACCCAATCGCTATCACACTTAGTGTGAATCTTACGCACTCGCTATCGCACTTAGTGTGAATCTTACCCACTCGTTATCACACTTAGTGTGAATCTTACCCAGTCGCTATCACACTTAGTGTGAATCTTACCCATTCGTTATCACACTTAGTGTGAATCTTACCCACTCACTCTCACACTTAGTATGTTTCTTTCCCACTCGCTATCGCTCTTAGTGTGAAATTTACCCACTCGCTATCACGCTTAGTGTCAATCTTTCCCACTCGCTATCGCACTTAGTGTGAAACTTACCCACTTGCTATCGCACTTAGTGTGAATCTTACCCAGCCTCTATCGCACTTAGTATGAATCTTGCCCAGTCGCTTTCACACTTAGTGTGAATCTTACCCACTCGTTCTCACACTTAGTGTGAATCTTACACACTTACTATCGCACTTAGTGTGAATATTACCCATTCGTTATCACACTTAGTGTGAATCTTACCCAGTCATTATCACACTTTGTGTGAATCTTACACACCTGCTATCACTCTTAGTGTGAATCTTACCCACTCGCTATCGCACTTGATGTGAATCTTCCCCACTTGCTATCACCCTTAGTGTGAATCTTACCCTCTCGCTATCGCACATAGTGTGAATTTTACCCAGTCGCTATCGCACTTAGTGTGAATCTTACCCAATTGCTATCACACTTAGTGTGAATCTTCTCCCCTGCTAAAGCACTTAGTGTGAATCTTACCCAATCGCTAGCGCTCTTAGTGTGAATCTTACCCACTCGCAATCGCACTTAGTGTGAATCGTACCCACATGCTATTGCACTTAGCGTGAATCTTACCCAGCTGCTATTGCAATTAGTGTGAATCTTACCCAGCCTCTATCGCACCTATCGTACTTAGTGTGAGTCTTACCCACTTGCTATCGCACTTAGTGTGAATCTTATCCACCCGCTATCGCACTTAGTGTGAATATTACCCACTCGCTACCGCGCTTTTTGTGAATCTTACCCACTCGCTATTGCACTTAGTGTGAATCTTACCCACTTGCTATCGCACTTAGCGTGAATCTTAGCCACTCGCTACCACTCTTAGTGTGAATCTTACCAACTCCCTATCGCACTTAGTGTGAATCTTACCCACTTGCTATCACATTTGTGTGAATCTGCCACCTTCTAACGCACTGAGTGTGAATCTTACCCACTCGCTACCGCTCTTAGTGTGAATCTTACCCACTCTCTATTGCACTTAGCGTGAATCTTATCCACTCGCTATCGCACTTAGTGTGAATCTTACCCACTCGCTATCACAGTTTTTGTGAATCTTACCCACTCGCTATCACGCTTAGTGGGAATCGTACCCACTTGCTATTGCACTTAGTGTGAATCTTACCCACTCACTATCGCACTTAGTGTGAATGTTACCCAGTCGCTATTGCAATTAGTGTGAATTTTACCCACTTGATATCACACTTATTGTGAATCTTCTCCCCTGCTTTAGCACTGTGTGTGAATTTTACCCACTCACTATTGCACCTAGTGTGAATCTCAGCAACCCGTTATCACATTTAGTGTGAATCTTAATCGAACTGCTACCGCACTTAATGTGAATCTTACCCAGGCGCTATTGTACTTAGTGTGAGTCTTAACCACTTGCTATCGCACTTAGTGTGAATCTTATCCAACCGCTATCGCACTTAGTGTGAATCTTACCCACTCGCTATCTCGCTTAGTGTGAATCTTACCCACTCGCTACCACTCTTAGTGTGAATCTTACCAACTCCCTATCGCACTTAGTGTGAATCTTACCCACTTGCTATCACATTTGTGTGAATCTGCCACCTTCTAACGCACTGAGTGTGAATCTTACCCACTCGCTACCGTTCTTAGTCTGAATCTTACCCACTCGCTATCGCACTTAGCTGAATCTTACCCACTCGCTATCGCACTTAGTGTGAATCTTAACCACTCGCTATCACAGTTTGTGTGAATCTTATCCACTCGCTATCACACTTAGTGCGAATCATACCCACTTGCTATCTTACTTAGTGTGAATCTTACCCACTCGCTACCGCACTTAGTGTGAATCGTACCCACATGCTATTGCACTTAGCGTGAATCTTACCCAGCTGCTATTGCAATTAGTGTGAATCTTACCCAGCCTCTATCGCACCTAGTGTAAATCTTACCCAATCGCTATCAAACTTAGTGTGAATCTTACGCACTCGCTATCGCACTTAGTGTGAATCTTACCCACTCGTTATCACACTTAGTGTGAATCTTACCCACTCGTTATCACACTTAGTGTGAATCTTACCCAGTCGCTATCACACTTAGTGTGAATCTTACCCATTCGTTATCACACTTAGTGTGAATCTTACCCACTCGTTATCACACTTAGTGTGAATCTTACCCACTCACTCTCACACTTAGTATGTTTCTTTCCCACTCGCTATCGCTCTTAGTGTGAAATTTACCCACTCGCTATCACGCTTAGTGTCTTTCTTTCCCACTCGCTATCGCACTTAGTGTGAAACTTACCCACTTGCTATCGCACTTAGTGTGAAAATTACCCAGCCTCTATCGCACTTAGTGTGAATCTTCCCAGTCGCTTTCACACTTAGTGTGAATCTTACCCACTCGTTCTCACACTTAGTGTGAATCTTACACACTTACTATCGCACTTAGTGTGAATATTACCCATTCGTTATCACACTTAGTGTGAATCTTACCCAGTCATTATCACACTTTGTGTGAATCTTACACACTTGCTATCACTCTTAGTGTGAATCTTACCCACTCGCTATCGCACTTGATGTGAATCTTCCCCACTTGCTATCGCACTTAGTGTGAATCTTTCCCACTCGCTTTCTGCACTTGGTGTGAATCTTCCCCACTCGCTATCGCCCTTAGTGTGAAACTTACCCACTCACTATCGCACTTAGTGTGAATGTTACCCAGTCGCGATTGCACTTAGTGTGAATTTTACCCACTTGCTATCACACTTAGTGTGAATCTTCTCCCCTGCTATAGCACTGTGTGTGAATCTTACCCAATCACTATCGCACCTAATGTGAATCTCAGCTACTCGTTATCACATTTATTGTGAATCTTAATCTAACTGCTACCGCACTTATTGTGAATCTTACCTACGTGCTATCGTACTTAATGTGAGTCTTACCCAATTGCTATCGCACTTAGTGTGAATCTTATCCACCCGCTATCGCACTTAGTGTGAATATTACCCAATCGTTACTGCGCTTTTTGTGAATCTTACCCACTCGCTATTGCACTTAGTGTGAATCGTACCCACTCGCTATCGCACTTAGTGTGAATCTTATCCACTCGCTGTTGCACTTAGTGTCAATCTTAGGCTTATGCTCCTGCACTTAGTGTGAATCTTACCCATGCGCTATTGTACTTAGTGTGAGTCTTACCCACTTGCTATCGCACTTAGTGTGAATCTTATCCAACCGCAATCGCACTTAGTGTGAATCTTACCCACTCGTTATCGCGCTTAGTGTGAATCTTACCCACTCGCTAACACTCTTAGTGTGAATCTTAACCACTTGCTATTGCACTTAGCGTGAATCTTAGCCACTCGCAACCACTCTTAGTGTGAATCTAACCAACTCCCTATCGCACTTAATGTGAATCTTACCCACTTGCTATCACATTTGTGTGAATCTGCCACCTTCTAACGCACTGAGTGTGAATCTTACCCACTCGCTACCGCTCTTAGTCTGAATCTTACCCACTCGCTATCGCACTTAGTGTGAATCTTAACCACTCGCTATCACAGTTTGTGTGAATCTTATCCACTCGCTATCACACTTAGTGCGAATCATACCCACTTGCTATTTTACTTAGTGTGAATCTTACCCACTCGCAATCGCACTTAGTGTGAATCGTACCCACATGCTATTGCACTTAGCGTGAATCTTACCCAGCTGCTATTGCAATTAGTGTGAATCTTACCCAGCCTCTATCACACCTAGTGTAAATCTTACCCAATCGCTATCACACTTAGTGTGAATCTTACGCACTCGCTATCGCACTTAGTGTGAATCTTACCCACTCGTTATCACACTTAGTGTGAATCTTACCCACTCGTTATCACACTTAGTGTGAATCTTACCCAGTCACTATCACACTTAGTGTGAATCTTACCCATTCGTTATCACACTTAGTGTGAATCTTACCCACTCGTTATCACACTTAGTGTGAATCTTACCCACTCACTCTCACACTTAGTATGTTTCTTTCCCACTCGCTATCGCTCTTAGTGTGAAATTTACCCACTCGCTATCACGCTTAGTGTCAATCTTTCCCACTCGCTATCGCACTTAGTGTGAAACTTACCCACTTGCTATCGCACTTAGTGTGAATCTTACCCAGCCTCTATCGCACTTAGTGTGAATTTTGCCCAGTCGCTTTCACACTTAGTGTGAACTTATCCACTCGTTCTCACACTTAGTGTGAATCTTACACACTTGCTATCGCACTTAGTGTGAATATTACCCATTCGTTATCACACTTAGTGTGAATCTTACCCAGTCATTATCACACTTTGTGTGAATCTTACACACTTGCTATCACTCTTAGTGTGAATCTTACCCACTCGCTATCGCACTTGATGTGAATCTTCCCCACTTGCTATCGCCCTTAGTGTGAATCTTACCCACTCGCTATCGCACATAGTGTGAATTTTACCCAGTCGCTATCGCACTTAGTGTGAATCTTACCCAATTGCTATCACACTTAGTGTGAATCTTCTCCCCTGCTAAAGCACTTAGTGTGAATCTTACCCAATCGCTATCGCTCTTAGTGTGAATCTTACCCACTCGCTATCGCTCTTACTGTGAATCTTACCCACTCGCTATCACACTTAGTGTGAATCTTTCCCACTTGCTATCTGCACTTGCTGTGAATCTTCCCCACTCGCTATCGCCCTTAGTGTGAATCTTACCCACTCACTATCACACTTAGTGTGAATGTTACCCAGTCGCTATTGCACTTAGTGTGAATTTTACCCACTTGCTATCACACTTAGTGTGAATCTTCTCCCCTGCTATAGCACTGTGTGTGAATCTTACCCACTCACTATCGCACCTAGTGTGAATCTCAGCTACTCGTTATCACATTTATTGTGAATTTTAATCTAACTGCTACCGCACTTAGTGTGAATATTACCTACGTGCTATCGTACTTAGTGTGAGTCTTACCCAATTGCTATCGCACTTAGTGTGAATCTTATCCACTCGCTATCGCACTTAGTGTGAATCTTACCCACTCGTTATCACACTTAGTGTGAATCTTACCCACTCGTTATCACACTTAGTGTGAATCTTACCCAGTCGCTATCACACTTAGTGTGAATCTTACCCATTCGTTATCACACTTAGTGTGAATCTTACCCACTCGTTATCACACTTAGTGTGAATCTTACCCACTCACTCTCACACTTAGTATGTTTCTTTCCCACTCGCTATCGCTCTTAGTGTGAAATTTACCCACTCGCTATCACGCTTAGTGTCTTTCTTTCCCACTCGCTATCGCACTTAGTGTGAAACTTACCCACTTGCTATCGCACTTAGTGTGAAAATTACCCAGCCTCTATCGCACTTAGTGTGAATCTTCCCAGTCGCTTTCACACTTAGTGTGAATCTTACCCACTCGTTCTCACACTTAGTGTGAATCTTACACACTTACTATCGCACTTAGTGTGAATATTACCCATTCGTTATCACACTTAGTGTGAATCTTACCCAGTCATTATCACACTTTGTGTGAATCTTACACACTTGCTATCACTCTTAGTGTGAATCTTACCCACTCGCTATCGCACTTGATGTGAATCTTCCCCACTTGCTATCGCACTTAGTGTGAATCTTTCCCACTCGCTTTCTGCACTTGGTGTGAATCTTCCCCACTCGCTATCGCCCTTAGTGTGAAACTTACCCACTCACTATCGCACTTAGTGTGAATGTTACCCAGTCGCGATTGCACTTAGTGTGAATTTTACCCACTTGCTATCACACTTAGTGTGAATCTTCTCCCCTGCTATAGCACTGTGTGTGAATCTTACCCAATCACTATCGCACCTAATGTGAATCTCAGCTACTCGTTATCACATTTATTGTGAATCTTAATCTAACTGCTACCGCACTTATTGTGAATCTTACCTACGTGCTATCGTACTTAATGTGAGTCTTACCCAATTGCTATCGCACTTAGTGTGAATCTTATCCACCCGCTATCGCACTTAGTGTGAATATTACCCAATCGTTACTGCGCTTTTTGTGAATCTTACCCACTCGCTATTGCACTTAGTGTGAATCGTACCCACTCGCTATCGCACTTAGTGTGAATCTTATCCACTCGCTGTTGCACTTAGTGTCAATCTTAGGCTTATGCTCCTGCACTTAGTGTGAATCTTACCCATGCGCTATTGTACTTAGTGTGAGTCTTACCCACTTGCTATCGCACTTAGTGTGAATCTTATCCAACCGCAATCGCACTTAGTGTGAATCTTACCCACTCGTTATCGCGCTTAGTGTGAATCTTACCCACTCGCTAACACTCTTAGTGTGAATCTTAACCACTTGCTATTGCACTTAGCGTGAATCTTAGCCACTCGCAACCACTCTTAGTGTGAATCTAACCAACTCCCTATCGCACTTAATGTGAATCTTACCCACTTGCTATCACATTTGTGTGAATCTGCCACCTTCTAACGCACTGAGTGTGAATCTTACCCACTCGCTACCGCTCTTAGTCTGAATCTTACCCACTCGCTATCGCACTTAGTGTGAATCTTAACCACTCGCTATCACAGTTTGTGTGAATCTTATCCACTCGCTATCACACTTAGTGCGAATCATACCCACTTGCTATTTTACTTAGTGTGAATCTTACCCACTCGCAATCGCACTTAGTGTGAATCGTACCCACATGCTATTGCACTTAGCGTGAATCTTACCCAGCTGCTATTGCAATTAGTGTGAATCTTACCCAGCCTCTATCACACCTAGTGTAAATCTTACCCAATCGCTATCACACTTAGTGTGAATCTTACGCACTCGCTATCGCACTTAGTGTGAATCTTACCCACTCGTTATCACACTTAGTGTGAATCTTACCCACTCGTTATCACACTTAGTGTGAATCTTACCCAGTCACTATCACACTTAGTGTGAATCTTACCCATTCGTTATCACACTTAGTGTGAATCTTACCCACTCGTTATCACACTTAGTGTGAATCTTACCCACTCACTCTCACACTTAGTATGTTTCTTTCCCACTCGCTATCGCTCTTAGTGTGAAATTTACCCACTCGCTATCACGCTTAGTGTCAATCTTTCCCACTCGCTATCGCACTTAGTGTGAAACTTACCCACTTGCTATCGCACTTAGTGTGAATCTTACCCAGCCTCTATCGCACTTAGTGTGAATTTTGCCCAGTCGCTTTCACACTTAGTGTGAACTTATCCACTCGTTCTCACACTTAGTGTGAATCTTACACACTTGCTATCGCACTTAGTGTGAATATTACCCATTCGTTATCACACTTAGTGTGAATCTTACCCAGTCATTATCACACTTTGTGTGAATCTTACACACTTGCTATCACTCTTAGTGTGAATCTTACCCACTCGCTATCGCACTTGATGTGAATCTTCCCCACTTGCTATCGCCCTTAGTGTGAATCTTACCCACTCGCTATCGCACATAGTGTGAATTTTACCCAGTCGCTATCGCACTTAGTGTGAATCTTACCCAATTGCTATCACACTTAGTGTGAATCTTCTCCCCTGCTAAAGCACTTAGTGTGAATCTTACCCAATCGCTAGCGCTCTTAGTGTGAATCTTACCCACTCGCTATCGCTCTTACTGTGAATCTTACCCACTCGCTATCGCACTTAGTGTGAATCTTTCCCACTTGCTATCTGCACTTGCTGTGAATCTTCCCCACTCGCTATCGCCCTTAGTGTGAATCTTACCCACTCACTATCACACTTAGTGTGAATGTTACCCAGTCGCTATTGCACTTAGTGTGAATTTTACCCACTTGCTATCACACTTAGTGTGAATCTTCTCCCCTGCTATAGCACTGTGTGTGAATCTTACCCACTCACTATCGCACCTAGTGTGAATCTCAGCTACTCGTTATCACATTTATTGTGAATTTTAATCTAACTGCTACCGCACTTAGTGTGAATATTACCTACGTGCTATCGTACTTAGTGTGAGTCTTACCCAATTGCTATCGCACTTAGTGTGAATCTTATCCACTCGCTATTGCACTTAGTGTAAATCTTAGGCTTATGCTACTGCACTTAGTGTGAATCTTACCCACGCGCTATTGCACTTAGTGTGAGTCTTACCCACTTGCTATCGCACTTAGTGTGAATCTTATCCACCCGCTATCGCACTTAGTGTGCATTTTACCCACTCGCTATCGCGCCTAGTGTGAATCTTACCCACTCGCTACCACTCTTAGTGTGAATCTTACCCACTTGCTATCGCACTTAGCGTGAATCTTAGCCACTCGCTACCACTCTTAGTGTGAATCTTACCAACTCCCTATCGCACTTAGTGTGAATCTTACCCACTTGCTATCACATTTGTGTGAATCTTCTCCCCTGCTATAGCACTGTGTGTGAATCTTACCCAATCACTATCGCACCTAATGTGAATCTCAGCTACTCGTTATCACATTTAGTGTGAATCTTAATCTAACTGCTACCGCACTTATTGTGAATCTTACCTACGTGCTATCGTACTTAATGTGAGTCTTACCCAATTGCTATCGCACTTAGTGTGAATCTTATCCACCCGCTATCGCACTTAGTGTGAATATTACCCAATCGTTACTGCGCTTTTTGTGAATCTTACCCACTCGCTATTGCACTTAGTGTGAATCGTACCCACTCGCTATCGCACTTAGTGTGAATCTTATCCACTCGCTGTTGCACTTAGTGTCAATCTTAGGCTTATGCTCCTGCACTTAGTGTGAATCTTACCCATGCGCTATTGTACTTAGTGTGAGTCTTACCCACTTGCTATCGCACTTAGTGTGAATCTTATCCAACCGCAATCGCACTTAGTGTGAATCTTACCCACTCGCTAACACTCTTAGTGTGAATCTTAACCACTTGCTATTGCACTTAGCGTGAATCTTAGCCACTCGCTACCACTCTTAGTGTGAATCTAACCAACTCCCTATCGCACTTAGTGTGAATCTTACCCACTTGCTATCACATTTGTGTGAATCTGCCACCTTCTAACGCACTGAGTGTGAATCTTACCCACTCGCTACCGCTCTTAGTCTGAATCTTACCCACTCGCTATCGCACTTAGTGTGAATCTTAACCACTCGCTATCACAGTTTGTGTGAATCTTATCCACTCGCTATCACACTTAGTGCGAATCATACCCACTTGCTATTTTACTTAGTGTGAATCTTACCCACTCGCAATCGCACTTAGTGTGAATCGTACCCACATGCTATTGCACTTAGCGTGAATCTTACCCAGCTGCTATTGCAATTAGTGTGAATCTTACCCAGCCTCTATCACACCTAGTGTAAATCTTACCCAATCGCTATCACACTTAGTGTGAATCTTACGCACTCGCTATCGCACTTAATGTGAATCTTACCCACTCGTTATCACACTTAGTGTGAATCTTACCCACTCGTTATCACACTTAGTGTGAATCTTACCCAGTCACTATCACACTTAGTGTGAATCTTACCCATTCGTTATCACACTTAGTGTGAATCTTACCCACTCGTTATCACACTTAGTGTGAATCTTACCCACTCACTCTCACACTTAGTATGTTTCTTTCCCACTCGCTATCGCTCTTAGTGTGAAATTTACCCACTCGCTATCACGCTTAGTGTCAATCTTTCCCACTCGCTATCGCACTTAGTGTGAAACTTACCCACTTGCTATCGCACTTAGTGTGAATCTTACCCAGCCTCTATCGCACTTAGTGTGAATTTTGCCCAGTCGCTTTCACACTTAGTGTGAACTTATCCACTCGTTCTCACACTTAGTGTGAATCTTACACACTTGCTATCGCACTTAGTGTGAATATTACCCATTCGTTATCACACTTAGTGTGAATCTTACCCAGTCATTATCACACTTTGTGTGAATCTTACACACTTGCTATCACTCTTAGTGTGAATCTTACCCACTCGCTATCGCACTTGATGTGAATCTTCCCCACTTGCTATCGCCCTTAGTGTGAATCTTACCCACTCGCTATCGCACATAGTGTGAATTTTACCCAGTCGCTATCGCACTTAGTGTGAATCTTACCCAATTGCTATCACACTTAGTGTGAATCTTCTCCCCTGCTAAAGCACTTAGTGTGAATCTTACCCAATCGCTAGCGCTCTTAGTGTGAATCTTACCCACTCGCTATCGCTCTTACTGTGAATCTTACCCACTCGCTATCGCACTTAGTGTGAATCTTTCCCACTTGCTATCTGCACTTGCTGTGAATCTTCCCCACTCGCTATCGCCCTTAGTGTGAATCTTACCCACTCACTATCACACTTAGTGTGAATGTTACCCAGTCGCTATTGCACTTAGTGTGAATTTTACCCACTTGCTATCACACTTAGTGTGAATCTTCTCCCCTGCTATAGCACTGTGTGTGAATCTTACCCACTCACTATCGCACCTAGTGTGAATCTCAGCTACTCGTTATCACATTTATTGTGAATTTTAATCTAACTGCTTCCGCACTTAGTGTGAATATTACCTACGTGCTATCGTACTTAGTGTGAGTCTTACCCAATTGCTATCGCACTTAGTGTGAATCTTATCCACTCGCTATTGCACTTAGTGTAAATCTTAGGCTTATGCTACTGCACTTAGTGTGAATCTTACCCACGCGCTATTGCACTTAGTGTGAGTCTTACCCACTTGCTATCGCACTTAGTGTGAATCTTATCCACCCGCTATCGCACTTAGTGTGCATTTTACCCACTCGCTATCGCGCCTAGTGTGAATCTTACCCACTCGCTACCACTCTTAGTGTGAATCTTACCCACTTGCTATCGCACTTAGCGTGAATCTTAGCCACTCGCTACCACTCTTAGTGTGAATCTTACCAACTCCCTATCGCACTTAGTGTGAATCTTACCCACTTGCTATCACATTTGTGTGAATCTGCCACCTTCTAACGCACTGAGTGTGAATCTTACCCACTCGCTACCGATCTTAGACTGAATCTTACCCACTCGCTATCGCACTTAGCTGAATCTTACCCACTCGCTATCGCACTTAGTGTGAATCTTAACCACTCGCTATCACAGTTTGTGTGAATCTTATCCACTCGCTATCACACTTAGTGCGAATCATACCCACTTGCTATTTTACTTAGTGTGAATCTTACCCACTCTCTACCGCACTTAGTGTGAATCTTACCCACTCGCAATCGCACTTAGTGTGAATCGTACCCACATGCTATTGCACTTAGCGTGAATCTTACCCAGCTGCTATTGCAATTAGTGTGAATCTTACCCAGCCTCTATCGCACCTAGTGTAAATCTTACCCAATCGCTATCACACTTAGTGTGAATCTTACGCACTCGCTATCGCACTTAGTGTGAATCTTACCCACTCGTTATCACACTTAGTGTGAATCTTACCCACTCGTTATCACACTTAGTGTGAATCTTACCCAGTCGCTATCACACTTAGTGTGAATCTTACCCATTCGTTATCACACTTAGTGTGAATCTTACCCACTCGCAATGGCACTTAGTGTGAATTGTACCCACATGCTATTGCACTTAGCGTGAATCTTACCCAGCTGCTATTGCAATTAGTGTGAATCTTACCCAGCCTCTATCGCACTGAGTGTAAATCTTACCCAATCGCTATCACACTTAGTGTGAATCTTACGCACTCGCTATCGCACTTAGTGTGAATTGTACCCACATGCTATTGCACTTAGCGTGAATCTTACCCAGCTGCTATTGCAATTAGTGTGAATCTTACCCAGCCTCTATGGCACCTAGTGTAAATCTTACCCAATCGCTATCACACTTAGTGTGAATCTTACGCACTCGCTATCGCACTTAGTGTGAATCTTACCCACTCGTTATCACACTTAGTGTGAATCTTACCCAGTCGCTATCACACTTAGTGTGAATCTTACCCATTCGTTATCACACTTATTGTGAATCTTACCCACTCACTCTCACACTTAGTATGTTTCTTTCCCACTCGCTATCGCTCTTAGTGTGAAATTTACCCACTCGCTATCACGCTTAGTGTCAATCTTTCCCACTCGCTATCGCACTTAGTGTGAAACTTACCCACTTGCTATCGCACTTAGTGTGAATCTTACCCAGCCTCTATCGCACTTAGTGTGAATCTTGCCCAGTCGCTTTCACACTTAGTGTGAATCTTACCCACTCGTTCTCACACTTAGTGTGAATCTTACACACTTACTATCGCACTTAGTGTGAATATTACCCATTCGTTATCACACTTAGTGTGAATCTTACCCAGTCATTATCACACTTTGTGTGAATCTTACACACTTGCTATCACTCTTAGTGTGAATCTTACCCACTCGCTATCGCACTTGATGTGAATCTTCCCCACTTGCTATCGCCCTTAGTGTGAATCTTACCCACTCGCTATCGCACATAGTGTGATTTTTGCCCAGTCGCTATCGCACTTAGTGTGAATCTTACCCAATTGTTATCACACTTAGTGTGAATCTTCTCCCCTGCTAAAGCACTTAGCGTGAATCTTACCCAATCGCTAGCGCTCTTAGTGTGAATCTTACCCACTCGCTATCGCTCTTACTGTGAATCTTACCCACTCGCTATCGCACTTAGTGTGAATCTTTCCCACTCGCTATCTGCTCTTGCTGTGAATCTTCCCCACTCGCTATCGCCCTTAGTGTGAATCTTACCCACTCACTATCGCACTTAGTATGAATGTTACCCAGTCGCTATTGCACTTAGTGTGAATTTTACCCACTTGCTATCACACTTAGTGTGAATCTTCTCCCCTGCTATAGCACTGTGTGTGAATCTTACCCACTCACTATCGCACCTAGTGTGAATCTCAGCTACTCGTTATCACATTTATTGTGAATTTTAATCTAACTGCTTCCGCACTTAGTGTGAATATTACCTACGTGCTATCGTACTTAGTGTGAGTCTTACCCAATTGCTATCGCACTTAGTGTGAATCTTATCCACTCGCTATTGCACTTAGTGTAAATCTTAGGCTTATGCTACTGCACTTAGTGTGAATCTTACCCACGCGCTATTGCACTTAGTGTGAGTCTTACCCACTTGCTATCGCACTTAGTGTGAATCTTATCCACCCGCTATCGCACTTAGTGTGCATTTTACCCACTCGCTATCGCGCCTAGTGTGAATCTTACCCACTCGCTACCACTCTTAGTGTGAATCTTACCCACTTGCTATCGCACTTAGCGTGAATCTTAGCCACTCGCTACCACTCTTAGTGTGAATCTTACCAACTCCCTATCGCACTTAGTGTGAATCTTACCCACTTGCTATCACATTTGTGTGAATCTGCCACCTTCTAACGCACTGAGTGTGAATCTTACCCACTCGCTACCGATCTTAGACTGAATCTTACCCACTCGCTATCGCACTTAGCTGAATCTTACCCACTCGCTATCGCACTTAGTGTGAATCTTAACCACTCGCTATCACAGTTTGTGTGAATCTTATCCACTCGCTATCACACTTAGTGCGAATCATACCCACTTGCTATTTTACTTAGTGTGAATCTTACCCACTCTCTACCGCACTTAGTGTGAATCTTACCCACTCGCAATCGCACTTAGTGTGAATCGTACCCACATGCTATTGCACTTAGCGTGAATCTTACCCAGCTGCTATTGCAATTAGTGTGAATCTTACCCAGCCTCTATCGCACCTAGTGTAAATCTTACCCAATCGCTATCACACTTAGTGTGAATCTTACGCACTCGCTATCGCACTTAGTGTGAATCTTACCCACTCGTTATCACACTTAGTGTGAATCTTACCCACTCGTTATCACACTTAGTGTGAATCTTACCCAGTCGCTATCACACTTAGTGTGAATCTTACCCATTCGTTATCACACTTAGTGTGAATCTTACCCACTCGCAATGGCACTTAGTGTGAATTGTACCCACATGCTATTGCACTTAGCGTGAATCTTACCCAGCTGCTATTGCAATTAGTGTGAATCTTACCCAGCCTCTATCGCACTGAGTGTAAATCTTACCCAATCGCTATCACACTTAGTGTGAATCTTACGCACTCGCTATCGCACTTAGTGTGAATTGTACCCACATGCTATTGCACTTAGCGTGAATCTTACCCAGCTGCTATTGCAATTAGTGTGAATCTTACCCAGCCTCTATGGCACCTAGTGTAAATCTTACCCAATCGCTATCACACTTAGTGTGAATCTTACGCACTCGCTATCGCACTTAGTGTGAATCTTACCCACTCGTTATCACACTTAGTGTGAATCTTACCCAGTCGCTATCACACTTAGTGTGAATCTTACCCATTCGTTATCACACTTATTGTGAATCTTACCCACTCACTCTCACACTTAGTATGTTTCTTTCCCACTCGCTATCGCTCTTAGTGTGAAATTTACCCACTCGCTATCACGCTTAGTGTCAATCTTTCCCACTCGCTATCGCACTTAGTGTGAAACTTACCCACTTGCTATCGCACTTAGTGTGAATCTTACCCAGCCTCTATCGCACTTAGTGTGAATCTTGCCCAGTCGCTTTCACACTTAGTGTGAATCTTACCCACTCGTTCTCACACTTAGTGTGAATCTTACACACTTACTATCGCACTTAGTGTGAATATTACCCATTCGTTATCACACTTAGTGTGAATCTTACCCAGTCATTATCACACTTTGTGTGAATCTTACACACTTGCTATCACTCTTAGTGTGAATCTTACCCACTCGCTATCGCACTTGATGTGAATCTTCCCCACTTGCTATCGCCCTTAGTGTGAATCTTACCCACTCGCTATCGCACATAGTGTGATTTTTGCCCAGTCGCTATCGCACTTAGTGTGAATCTTACCCAATTGTTATCACACTTAGTGTGAATCTTCTCCCCTGCTAAAGCACTTAGCGTGAATCTTACCCAATCGCTAGCGCTCTTAGTGTGAATCTTACCCACTCGCTATCGCTCTTACTGTGAATCTTACCCACTCGCTATCGCACTTAGTGTGAATCTTTCCCACTCGCTATCTGCTCTTGCTGTGAATCTTCCCCACTCGCTATCGCCCTTAGTGTGAATCTTACCCACTCACTATCGCACTTAGTATGAATGTTACCCAGTCGCTATTGCACTTAGTGTGAATTTTACCCACTTGCTATCACACTTAGTGTGAATCTTCTCCCCTGCTATAGCACTGTGTGTGAATCTTAGCCACTCACTATCGCACCTAGTGTGAATCTCAGCTACTCGTTATCACATTTATTGTGAATTGTAATCTAACTGCTACCGCACTTAGTGTGAATCTTACCTACGCGCTATCGTACTTAGTGTGAGTCTTACCCACTCGCTATCGCACTTAGTGTGAATCTTACCCACTCACTATCACACTTAGTCTCAATCTTACCCACTCACTATCGCACTTAGTGTGAATGTTACCCAGTCGCTATTGCACTTAGTGTGAATTTTACCCACTTGCTATCACACTTAGTGTGAATCTTCTCCCCTGCTATAGCACTGTGTGTGAATCTTACCCAATCACTATCGCACCTAATGTGAATCTCAGCTACTCGTTATCACATTTAGTGTGAATCTTAATCTAACTGCTACCGCACTTATTGTGAATCTTACCTACGTGCTATCGTACTTAATGTGAGTCTTACCCAATTGCTATCGCACTTAGTGTGAATCTTATCCACCCGCTATCGCACTTAGTGTGAATATTACCCAATCGTTACTGCGCTTTTTGTGAATCTTACCCACTCGCTATTGCACTTAGTGTGAATCGTACCCACTCGCTATCGCACTTAGTGTGAATCTTATCCACTCGCTGTTGCACTTAGTGTCAATCTTAGGCTTATGCTCCTGCACTTAGTGTGAATCTTACCCATGCGCTATTGTACTTAGTGTGAGTCTTACCCACTTGCTATCGCACTTAGTGTGAATCTTATCCAACCGCAATCGCACTTAGTGTGAATCTTACCCACTCGCTACCACTCTTAGTGTGAATCTTACCCACTTGCTATCGCACTTAGCGTGAATCTTATCCACTCGCTACCACTCTTAGTGTGAATCTTACCAACTCCCTATCGCACTTAGTGTGAATCTTACCCACTTGCTATCACATTTGTGTGAATCTGCCACCTTCTAACGCACTGAGTGTGAATCTTACCCACTCGCTACCGATCTTAGACTGAATCTTACCCACTCGCTATCGCACTTAGCTGAATCTTACCCACTCGCTATCGCACTTAGTGTGAATCTTAACCACTCGCTATCACAGTTTGTGTGAATCTTATCCACTCGCTATCACACTTAGTGCGAATCATACCCACTTGCTATTTTACTTAGTGTGAATCTTACCCACTCGCTACCGCACTTAGTGTGAATCTTACCCACTCGCAATCGCACTTAGTGTGAATTGTACCCACATGCTATTGCACTTAGCGTGAATCTTACCCAGCTGCTATTGCAATTAGTGTGAATCTTACCCAGCCTCTATCGCACCTAGTGTAAATCTTACCCAGTCGCTATCACACTTAGTGTGAATCTTACGCACTCGCTATCGCACTTAGTGTGAATCTTACCCACTCGTTATCACACTTAGTGTGAATCTTACCCACTCGTTATCACACTTAGTGTGAATCTTACCCAGTCGCTATCACACTTAGTGTGAATCTTACCCATTCGTTATCACACTTAGTGTGAATCTTACCCACTCGTTATCACACTTAGTGTGAATCTTACCCACTCACTCTCACACTTAGTATGTTTCTTTCCCACTCGCTATCGCTCTTAGTGTGAAATTTACCCACTTGCTATCGCACTTAGCGTGAATCTTAGCCACTCGCTACCACTCTTAGTGTGAATCTTACCAACTCCCTATCGCACTTAGTGTGAATCTTACCCACTTGCTATCACATTTGTGTGAATCTGCCACCTTCTAACGCACTGAGTGTGAATCTTACCCACTCGCTACCGATCTTAGACTGAATCTTACCCACTCGCTATCGCACTTAGCTGAATCTTACCCACTCGCTATCGCACTTAGTGTGAATCTTAACCACTCGCTATCACAGTTTGTGTGAATCTTATCCACTCGCTATCACACTTAGTGCGAATCATACCCACTTGCTATTTTACTTAGTGTGAATCTTACCCACTCTCTACCGCACTTAGTGTGAATCTTACCCACTCGCAATCGCACTTAGTGTGAATCGTACCCACATGCTATTGCACTTAGCGTGAATCTTACCCAGCTGCTATTGCAATTAGTGTGAATCTTACCCAGCCTCTATCGCACCTAGTGTAAATCTTACCCAATCGCTATCACACTTAGTGTGAATCTTACGCACTCGCTATCGCACTTAGTGTGAATCTTACCCACTCGTTATCACACTTAGTGTGAATCTTACCCACTCGTTATCACACTTAGTGTGAATCTTACCCAGTCGCTATCACACTTAGTGTGAATCTTACCCATTCGTTATCACACTTAGTGTGAATCTTACCCACTCGCAATGGCACTTAGTGTGAATTGTACCCACATGCTATTGCACTTAGCGTGAATCTTACCCAGCTGCTATTGCAATTAGTGTGAATCTTACCCAGCCTCTATGGCACCTAGTGTAAATCTTACCCAATCGCTATCACACTTAGTGTGAATCTTACGCACTCGCTATCGCACTTAGTGTGAATCTTACCCACTCGTTATCACACTTAGTGTGAATCTTACCCAGTCGCTATCACACTTAGTGTGAATCTCACCCATTCGTTATCACACTTATTGTGAATCTTACCCACTCACTCTCACACTTAGTATGTTTCTTTCCCACTCGCTATCGCTCTTAGTGTGAAATTTACCCACTCGCTATCACGCTTAGTGTCAATCTTTCCCACTCGCTATCGCACTTAGTGTGAAACTTACCCACTTGCTATCGCACTTAGTGTGAATCTTACCCAGCCTCTATCGCACTTAGTGTGAATCTTGCCCAGTCGCTTTCACACTTAGTGTGAATCTTACCCACTCGTTCTCACACTTAGTGTGAATCTTACACACTTACTATCGCACTTAGTGTGAATATTACCCATTCGTTATCACACTTAGTGTGAATCTTACCCAGTCATTATCACACTTTGTGTGAATCTTACACACTTGCTATCACTCTTAGTGTGAATCTTACCCACTCGCTATCGCACTTGATGTGAATCTTCCCCACATGCTATCGCCCTTAGTGTGAATCTTACCCACTCGCTATCGCACATAGTGTGATTTTTGCCCAGTCGCTATCGCACTTAGTGTGAATCTTACCCAATTGCTATCACACTTAGTGTGAATCTTCTCCCCTGCTAAAGCACTTAGCGTGAATCTTACCCAATCGCTATCGCTCTTACTGTGAATCTTACCCACTCGCTATCGCACTTAGTGTGAATCTTTCCCACTTGCTATCTGCACTTGCTGTGAATCTTCCCCACTCGCTATCGCCCTTAGTGTGAATCTTACCCACTCACTATCACACTTAGTGTGAATGTTACCCAGTCGCTATTGCACTTAGTGTGAATTTTACCCACTTGCTATCACACTTAGTGTGAATCTTCTCCCCTGCTATAGCACTGTGTGTGAATCTTACCCACTCACTATCGCACCTAGTGTGAATCTCAGCTACTCGTTATCACATTTATTGTGAATTTTAATCTAACTGCTACCGCACTTAGTGTGAATATTACCTACGTGCTATCGTACTTAGTGTGAGTCTTACCCAATTGCTATCGCACTTAGTGTGAATCTTATCCACTCGCTATTGCACTTAGTGTAAATCTTAGGCTTATGCTACTGCACTTAGTGTGAATCTTACCCACGCGCTATTGCACTTAGTGTGAGTCTTACCCACTTGCTATCGCACTTAGTGTGAATCTTATCCACCCGCTATCGCACTTAGTGTGCATTTTACCCACTCGCTATCGCGCTTAGTGTGAATCTTACCCACTCGCTACCACTCTTAGTGTGAATCTTACCCACTTGCTATCGTACTTAGCGTGAATCTTAGCCACTCGCTACCACTCTTAGTGTGAATCTTACCAACTCCCTATCGCACTTAGTGTGAATCTTACCCACTTGCTATCACATTTGTGTGAATCTGCCACCTTCTAACGCACTGAGTGTGAATCTTACCCACTCGCTACCGATCTTAGACTGAATCTTACCCACTCGCTATCGCACTTAGCTGAATCTTACCCACTCGCTATCGCACTTAGTGTGAATCTTAACCACTCGCTATCACAGTTTGTGTGAATCTTATCCACTCGCTATCACACTTAGTGCGAATCATACCCACTTGCTATTTTACTTAGTGTGAATCTTACCCACTCTCTACCGCACTTAGTGTGAATCTTACCCACTCGCAATCGCACTTAGTGTGAATCGTACCCACATGCTATTGCACTTAGCGTGAATCTTACCCAGCTGCTATTGCAATTAGTGTGAATCTTACCCAGCCTCTATCACACCTAGTGTAAATCTTACCCAATCGCTATCACACTTAGTGTGAATCGTACGCACTCGCTATCGCACTTAGTGTGAATCTTACCCACTCGTTATCACACTTAGTGTGAATCTTACCCACTCGTTATCACACTTAGTGTGAATCTTACCCAGTCGCTATCACACTTAGTGTGAATCTTACCCATTCGTTATCACACTTAGTGTGAATCTTACCCACTCGCAATGGCACTTAGTGTGAATTGTACCCACATGCTATTGCACTTAGCGTGAATCTTACCCAGCTGCTATTGCAATTAGTGTGAATCTTACCCAGCCTCTATCGCACTGAGTGTAAATCTTACCCAATCGCAATCACACTTAGTGTGAATCTTACGCACTCGCTATCGCACTTAGTGTGAATTGTACCCACATGCTATTGCACTTAGCGTGAATCTTACCCAGCTGCTATTGCAATTAGTGTGAATCTTACCCAGCCTCTATGGCACCTAGTGTAAATCTTACCCAATCGCTATCACACTTAGTGTGAATCTTACGCACTCGCTATCGCACTTAGTGTGAATCTTACCCACTCGTTATCACACTTAGTGTGAATCTTACCCAGTCGCTATCACACTTAGTGTGAATCTTACCCATTCGTTATCACACTTATTGTGAATCTTACCCACTCACTCTCACACTTAGTATGTTTCTTTCCCACTCGCTATCGCTCTTAGTGTGAAATTTACCCACTCGCTATCACGCTTAGTGTCAATCTTTCCCACTCGCTATCGCACTTAGTGTGAAACTTACCCACTTGCTATCGCACTTAGTGTGAATCTTATCCAGCCTCTATCGCACTTAGTGTGAATCTTGCCCAGTCGCTTTCACACTTAGTGTGAATCTTACCCACTCGTTCTCACACTTAGTGTGAATCTTACACACTTACTATCGCACTTAGTGTGAATATTACCCATTCGTTATCACACTTAGTGTGAATCTTACCCAGTCATTATCACACTTTGTGTGAATCTTACACACTTGCTATCACTCTTAGTGTGAATCTTACCCACTCGCTATCGCACTTGATGTGAATCTTCCCCACTTGCTATCGCCCTTAGTGTGAATCTTACCCACTCGCTTTTGCACATAGTGTGATTTTTGCCCAGTCGCTATCGCACTTAGTGTGAATCTTACCCAATTGCTATCACACTTAGTGTGAATCTTCTCCCCTGCTAAAGCACTTAGCGTGAATCTTACCCAATCGCTAGCGCTCTTAGTGTGAATCTTACCCACTCGCTATCGCTCTTACTGTGAATCTTACCCACTCGCTATCGCACTTAGTGTGAATCTTTCCCACTCGCTATCTGCTCTTGCTGTGAATCTTCCCCACTCGCTATCGCCCTTAGTGTGAATCTTACCCACTCACTATCGCACTTAGTATGAATGTTACCCAGTCGCTATTTCACTTAGTGTGAATTTTACCCACTTGCTATCACACTTAGTGTGAATCTTCTCCCCTGCTATAGCACTGTGTGTGAATCTTACCCACTCACTATCGCACCTAGTGTGAATCTCAGCTACTCGTTATCACATTTATTGTGAATTGTAATCTAACTGCTACCGCACTTAGTGTGAATCTTACCTACGCGCTATCGTACTTAGTGTGAGTCTTACCCACTCGCTATCGCACTTAGTGTGAATCTTACCCACTCACTATCACACTTAGTCTCAATCTTACCCACTCGCTATCGCACTTAGTGTGAATCTTACACACTCGCTATCATGCTTTGTGTGAATCTTAGCCACTCACTAACGCACTTTGCGTGAATCTTAGCCATTCGCTACCGCTCTTATTGTGAATCTCAGCCACTCGTTATCACACTTAGTGTGAACCTTACCCATTCGCTACCACACCTAGTGTGATTCTTACCCACTCACGATAACACTTAGTGTGAATCTTAATCTAACTGCTACTGCACTTAGTGTGAATCTTACACACCCGCTATCGCACTTAGTGTGAATCTTACCCACTTGCTATCGCACTTAGTGTGAATCTTATCCACCGGCTATCGCACTTAGCGTGAATCTTACCAACTCGCTACCACGCTTTGTGTGAATCTTAGCCTCTCGCTATCATGCTTAGTGTGAATCTTACCCACTCGCTATCGCACTTACTTTGAATGTTACCCACTCGCTATCACACTTAGTGTGAATCTTACCCACTCGCTATCGCACTTTGTGTGAACCTTACCCACTCGCTACAACACTTAGTGTGAATCTTACCCACTCGCTATCGCTCTTAGCGTGAATCTTAGCCACTCGCTACCACTCTTAGTGTGAATCTTACCCACTCACTATCGCACTTAGTGTGAATCTTACCCACTCGCTTTTGCACTTAGTGTGAATCTTATGCACTCGCTATCGCACTTAGTGTGAATGTTACCCAGTCGCTATCACACTTAGTGTGAATCTTAGCCAGTCACTATCGCACTTACTGTGAATCTTACCCACTTGCTATCACATTTGTGTGAATCTGCCACCTTCTAACGCACTGAGTGTGAATCTTACCCACTCGCTACCACTCTAAGTGTGAATCTTACCAACTCACTATCACACTTAGTGTGAATCTTACCCACTCGCTATCACAGTTTGTGTGAATCTTATCCACTCGCTATCACGCTTAGTGCGAATCATACCCAATTTCTATCGCACTTAGTGTGAATCTTACCCACTTGCTACCGCACTTAGTGTGAATCTTACCCACTCGCAATCGCAGTTAGTGTGAATCGTACCCACTTGCTATCGCACTTAGTGTGAATCTTACCCAGCCTCTATCGCACTTAGTTTGAATCTTACCCAGTCGCTATCACAATTAGTGTGAACCTTAGCCAGTCACTATCGCACGTAGTGTCAATCTTACCCACTTGCTATCACACTTTCTGTGAATCTTACCCACTTGCTATCACACTTAGTGTTTATCTACCACCTTCTAACGCGCTGAGTGTGAATCTTACCCACTCGCTACTGCTCTTAGTGTGAATCTTACCCACTCGCTATCGCACTTAGCGTGAATCTTACCCACTCGCTATCGCACTTAGTGTGAATCTTACCCACTCGCTATCACAGTTTTTGTGAATCTTACCCACTCGCTATCACGCGTAGTGCGAATCGTACCCACTTGCTATTGCACTTAGTGTGAATCTTACTCACTCACTATCGCACTTATTGTGAATGTTACCCAGTCGCTATTGCACTTAGTGTGAATTTTACCCACTTGCTATCACACTTAGTGTGAATCTTCTCCCCTGCTTTAGCACTGTGTGTGAATATTACCCACTCACTACCGCGCTTTGTGTGAATCTTACCGACTCGCTATTGCACTTAGTGTGAATCATACCCAATTGCTATCACACTTAGTGTGAATCTTCTCCCCTGCTAAAGCACTTAGCGTGAATCTTACCCAATCGCTAGCGCTCTTAGTGTGAATCTTACCCACTCGCTATCGCTCTTACTGTGAATCTTACCCACTCGCTATCGCACTTAGTGTGAATCTTTCCCACTCGCTATCTGCTCTTGCTGTGAATCTTCCCCACTCGCTATCGCCCTTAGTGTGAATCTTACCCACTCACTATCGCACTTAGTGTGAATGTTACCCAGTTGCTATTGCACTTAGTGTGAATTTTACCCACTTGCTATCACACTTAGTGTGAATCTTCTCCCCTGCTATAGCACTGTGTGTGAATCTTACCCACTCACTATCGCACCTAGTGTGAATCTCAGCTACTCGTTATCACATTTATTGTGAATTGTAATCTAACTGCTACCGCACTTAGTGTGAATCTTACCTACGCGCTATCGTACTTAGTGTGAGTCTTACCCACTCGCTATCGCACTTAGTGTGAATCTTACCCACTCACTATCACACTTAGTCTCAATCTTACCCACTCGCTATCGCACTTAGTGTGAATCTTACACACTCGCTATCATGCTTTGTGTGAATCTTAGCCACTCACTAACGCACTTTGCGTGAATCTTAGCCATTCGCTACCGCTCTTATTGTGAATCTCAGCCACTCGTTATCACACTTAGTGTGAACCTTACCCATTCGCTACCACACCTAGTGTGATTCTTACCCACTCACGATAACACTTAGTGTGAATCTTAATCTAACTGCTACCGCACTTAGTGTGAATCTTACACACCCGCTATCGCACTTAGTGTGAATCTTACCCACTTGCTATCGCACTTAGTGTGAATCTTATCCACCGGCTATCGCACTTAGCGTGAAACTTACCAACTCGCTACCTACCTTACCCACTCGTTCTCACACTTAATGTAATCTTACACACTTGCTATCACACTTAGTGTGAATATTACAAATTCGTTATCACACTTAGTGTGAATCTTACCCACTCGTTATCACACTTAGTGTGAAGCTCACCCACTCGCTATCACACTTTGTGTGAAACTTGCACACTCGCTATCGCACTTAGTGTGAATCTTACAACACTCGCTATCTCACTTGATGTGAATCTTCCCCACTTGCTATCACCCTTAGTGTGAATCTTACCCACTCGCTATCGGCACATAGTGTGAATTTTACCCAGTCGCTATCGCACTTAGTGTGAATCTTACCCAATTGCTATCACAATTAGTGGAATCTTCTCCCCTGCTAAAGCACTTAATGTGAATTCTTACCCAATCGCTAGCGCTCTTCGTGTGAATCTTACCCACTCGTTATCGCTCTTAGTGTGAATCTTACCCACTCGCTATCGCACTTAGTGTGAATCTTTCCCACTTGCTTTCTGCACTTGGTGTGAATCTTCCCCACTCGCTATCGCCCTTAGTGTGAAACTTACCCACTCACTATCGCACTTAGTGTGAATGTTACCCAGTCGCTATTGCACTTAGTGTGAATTTTACCCACTTGCTATCACACTTAGTGTGAATCTTCTCCCCTGCTATAGCACTGTGTGTGAATCTTACCCACTCACTATCGCACCTAGTGTGAATCTCAGCTACTCGTTATCACATTTATTGTGAATTGTAATCTAACTGCTACCGCACTTAGTGTGAATCTTACCTACGCGCTATCGTACTTAGTGTGAGTCTTACCCACTCGCTATCGCACTTAGTGTGAATCTTACCCACTCACTATCACACTTAGTCTCAATCTTACCCACTCGCTATCGCACTTAGTGTGAATCTTACACACTCGCTATCATGCTTTGTGTGAATCTTAGCCACTCACTAACGCACTTTGCGTGAATCTTAGCCATTCGCTACCGCTCTTATTGTGAATCTCAGCCACTCGTTATCACACTTAGCCACCGGCTATCGCACTTAGCGTGAAACTTACCAACTCGCTACCACGCTTTGTGTGAATCTTAGCCTCTCGCTATCATGCTTAGTGTGAATCTTACCCACTCGCTATCGCACTTACTTTGAATGTTACCCACTCGCTATCACACTTAGTGTGAATCTTACCCACTCGCTCTTGCCCTTAGTGTGAATCTTACCCACTCGCTATCGCACTTTGTGTGAACCTTACCCACTCGCTACAACACTTAGTGTGAATCTTACCCACTCGCTATCGCACTTAGCGTGAATCTTAGCCACTCGCTACCACTCTTAGTGTGAATCTTACCCACTCACTATCGCACTTAGTGTGAATCTTACCCACTCGCTTTTGCACTTAGTGTGAATCTTACGCACTCGCTATCGCACTTAGTGTGAATGTTACCCAGTCGCTATCACACTTAGTGTGAATCTTAGCCAGTCACTATCGCACTTACTGTGAATCTTACCCACATGCTATCACATTTGTGTGAATCTGGCACCTTCTAACGCACTGAGTGTGAATCTTACCCACTCGCTACCACTCTTAGTGTGAATCTTACCAACTCACTATCGCACTTAGTGTGAATCTTACCCACTCGCTATCACAGTTTGTGTGAATCTTATCCACTCGCTATCACGCTTAGTGCGAATCATACCCAATTTCTATCGCACTTAGTGTGAATCTTACCCACTTGCTACCGCACTTAGTGTGAATCTTACCCACTCGCAATCGCAGTTAGTGTGAATCGTACCCACTTGCTATCGCACTTAGTGTGAATCTTACCCAGCCTCTATCGCACTTAGTTTGAATCTTACCCAGTCGCTATCACAATTAGTGTGAACCTTAGCCAGTCACTATCGCACGTAGTGTCAATCTTACCCACTTGCTATCACACTTTCTGTGAATCTTACCCACTTGCTATCACACTTAGTGTTTATCTACCACCTTCTAACGCGCTGAGTGTGAATCTTACCCACTCGCTACCGCTCTTAGTGTGAATCTTACCCACTCGCTATCGCACTTAGCGTGAATCTTACCCACTCGCTATCGCACTTAGTGTGAATCTTACCCACTCGCTATCACAGTTTTTGTGAATCTTACCCACTCGCTATCACGCGTAGTGCGAATTGTACCCACTTGCTATTGCACTTAGTGTGAATCTTACTCACTCACTATCGCACTTATTGTGAATGTTACCCAGTCGCTATTGCACTTAGTGTGAATTTTACCCACTTGCTATCACACTTAGTGTGAATCTTCTCCCCTGCTTTAGCACTGTGTGTGAATATTACCCACTCACTACCGCGCTTTGCGTGAATCTTACCGACTCGCTATTGCACTTAGTGTGAATCATACCCACTCGCTATCGCACTTAGTGTGAATCTTATCCACTCGCTATTGCACTTAGTGTCAATCTTAGGCTTATGCTACTGCACTTAGTGTGAATCTTACCCACGCACTGTTGTACTTAGTGTGAGTCTTACCCACTTGCTATCGCACTTAGTGTGAATCTTATCCAACCGCTATCGCACTTAGTGTGAATCTTACCCACTCGCTTTCGCGCTTAGTGTGAATCTTACCCACTTGCTATCGCACTCAGTGTGAATCTTAGCCACTCGCTACCACTCTTAGTGTGAATCTTACCAACTCACTATCGCACTTAGTGTGAATCTTACACACTTGCTTTTGCACTTAGTGTGAATCTTACGCACTCGCTATCGCACTTAGAGTGAATCTTACCCACTCGTTATCACACTTAGTGTGAATCTTACCCACTCGTTATCACACTTAGTGTGAATCTTACCCAGTCGCTATCACACTTAGTGTGAATATTACCCATTCGTTATCACACTTAGTGTGAATCTTACCCACTCGTTATCACACTTAGTGTGAATCTTACCCAGTCGCTATCACACTTAGTGTGAATATTACCCATTCGTTATCACACTTAGTGTGAATCTTACCCACTCGTTATCACACTTAGTATGTTTCTTTCCCAGTCGCTATCGCTCTTTGTGTGAAATTTACCCACTCGCTATCACGCTTAGTGTGAATCTTACGCACTTGCTATCGCACTTAGTGTGAATCTTACCTACGTGCTATCGTACTTAGTGTGAGTCTTAACCACTTCCTATCGCACTTAGTGTGAATCTTAACCACCCGCTATCGCACTTAGTGTGAATATTACCAATCGCTACCGCGCTTTGTGTGAAACTTAGCCACTTGCTATCGCACTTAGTGTGAATCTTACCCAGCCTCTATCGCACTTAGTGTGAATCTTACCCAGTCGTTATCACACTTAGTGTGAATCTTACCCACTCGTTATCACACTTAGTGTGAAGCTCACCCACTCGCTATCACACTTAGTGTGAAACTTGCACACTCGCTATCACACTTAGTGTGAATCTTACCCACTCGTTCTCACACTTAGTGTGAATCTTACACACTTGCTATCACACTTAGTGTGAATATTACACATTCGTTATCACACTTAGTGTGAATCTTACCCACTCGTTATCACACTTAGTGTGAAGCTCACCCACTCGCTATCACACTTTGTGTGAAACTTGCACACTCGCTATCGCACTTAGTGTGAATCTTACACACTCGCTATCTCACTTGATGTGAATCTTCCCCACTTGCTATCACCCTTAGTGTGAATCTTACCCACTCGCTATCGCACATAGTGTGAATTTTACCCAGTCGCTATCGCACTTAGTGTGAATCTTACCCAATTGCTATCACACTTAGTGTGAATCTTCTCCCCTGCTAAAGCACTTAATGTGAATCTTACCCAATCGCTAGCGCTCTTCGTGTGAATCTTACCCACTCGTTATCGCTCTTAGTGTGAATCTTACCCACTCGCTATCGCACTTAGTGTGAATCTTTCCCACTCGCTTTCTGCACTTGGTGTGAATCTTCCCCACTCGCTATCGCCCTTAGTGTGAAACTTACCCACTCACTATCGCACTTAGTGTGAATGTTACCCAGTCGCTATTGCACTTAGTGTGAATTTTACCCACTTGCTATCACACTTAGTGTGAATCTTCTCCCCTGCTATAGCACTGTGTGTGAATCTTACCCAATCACTATCGCACCTAGTGTGAATCTCAGATACTCATTATCACATTTAGTGTGAATCTTAATCTAACTGCTACCGCACTTAGTATGAATCTTACCCACTTGCTATCGCACTTAGTGTGAATCTTATCCACCCGCTATCGCACTTAGTGTGAATATTACCCAATCGTTACTGCGCTTTTTGTGAATCTTACCCACTCGCTATTGCACTTAGTGTGAATCGTACCCACTCGCTATCGCACTTAGTGTGAATCTTATCCACTCGCTGTTGCACTTAGTGTCAATCTTAGGCTTAAGCTACTGCACTTAGTGTGAATCTTACCCACCCGCTTTCGCGCTTAGTGTGAATCTTACCCACTTGCTATCGCACTCAGTGTGAATCTTAGCCACTCGCTACCACTCTTAGTGTGAATCTTACCCACTCACTATCGCACTTAGTGTGAATCTTACACACTCGTTCTCACACTTAGTGTGAATCTTACACACTTGCTATCACACTTAGTGTGAATATTACACATTCGTTATCACACTTAGTGTGAATCTTACCCACTCGTTATCACACTTAGTGTGAAGCTCACCCACTCGCTATCACACTTTGTGTGAAACTTGCACACTCGCTATCGCACTTAGTGTGAATCTTACACACTCGCTATCTCACTTGATGTGAATCTTCCCCACTTGCTATCGCCCTTAGTGTGAATCTTACCCACTCGCTATCGCACATAGTGTGAATTTTACCCAGTCGCTATCGCACTTAGTGTGAATCTTACCCACTTGCTATCACACTTAGTGTGAATCTTCTCCCCTGCTAAAACACTTAGTGTGAATCTTACCCAATCGCTAGCGCTCTTCGTGTGAATCTTACCCACTCGCTATCGCTCTTAGTGTGAATCTTACCCACTCGCTATCGCACTTAGTGTGAATCTTTCCCACTCGCTTTCTGCACTTGGTGTGAATCTTCCCCACTCGCTATCGCCCTTAGTGTGAAACTTACCCACTCACTATCGCACTTAGTGTGAATGTTACCCAGTCGCTATTGCACTTAGTGTGAATTTTACCCACTTGATATCACACTCAGTGTGAATCTTCTCCCCTGCTATAGCACTGTGTGTGAATCTTACCCAATCACTATCGCAACTAGTGTGAATCTCAGATACTCGTTATCACATTTAGTGTGAATCTTAATCTAACTGCTACCGCACTTAGTGTGAATCTTACCTACGTGCTATCGTACTTAGTGTGAGTCTTACCCACTTGCTATCGCACTTAGTGTGAATCTTATCCACCCGCTATCGCACTTAGTGTGAATATTACCCAATCGTTACTGCGCTTTTTGTGAATCTTACCCACTCGCTATTGCACTTAGTGTGAATCGTACCCACTCGCTATCGCACTTAGTGTGAATCTTATCCACTCGCTGTTGCACTTAGTGTCAATCTTAGGCTTATGCTACTGCACTTAGTGTGAATCTTACCCACGCGCTATTGTACTTAGTGTGAGTCTTACCCACTTGCTATCGCACTTAGTGTGAATCTTATCCAACCACAATCGCACTTAGTGTGAATCTTACCCACTTGTTATCGCGCTTAGTGTGAATCTTACCCACTCGCTAACACTCTTAGTGTGAATCTTAACCACTTGCTATTGCACTTAGCGTGAATCTTAGCCACTCGCTACCACTCTTAGTGTGAATCTAACCAACTCCCTATCGCACTTAGTGTGAATCTTACCCACTTGCTATCACATTTGTGTGAATCTGCCACCTTCTAACGCGCTGAGTGTGAATCTTACCCACTCGCTACCGCTCTTAGTCTGAATCTTACCCATTCGCTATCGCACTTAGCTGAATCTTACACACTCGCTATCGCACTTAGTGTGAATCTTACCCACTCGCTATCACAGTTTGTGTGAATCTTATCGACTCGCTATCACGCTTAGTGCGAATCATAGCCACTTGCTATCTTACTTAGTGTGAATCTTACCCACTCGCTACCGCACTTAGTGTGAATCTTACCCACTCGCAATCGCACTTAGTGTGAATCGTACCCACATGCTATTGCACTTAGCGTGAATCTTACCCAGCTTCTATTGCAATTAGTGTGAATCTTACCCAGCCTATATCGCACTTAGTGTAAATCTTACCCAATCGATATCACACTTAGTGTGAATCTTACGCACTCGCTATCGCACTTAGTGTGAATCTTACCCACTCGTTATCACACTTTGTGTGAATCTGCCACCTTCTAACGCACTGAGTGTGAATCTTACCCACTCACTACCGCTCTTAGTCTGAATCGAACCCAATCGCTATCGCACTTAGTGTGAATGTTACCCAGTCGCTATTGCACTTAGTGTGAATTTTACCCACTTGCTATCACACTTAGTGTGAATCTTCTCCCCTGCTATAGCACTGTGTGTGAATCTTACCCAATCACTATCGCACCTAGTGTGAATTTCAGATACTCGTTATCACATTTAGTGTGAATCTTAATCTAACTGCTACCGCACTTAGTGTGAATCTTACCTACGTGCTATCGTACTTAATGTGAGTCTTACCCACTTGTTATCGCACTTAGTGTGAATCTTATCCACCCGCTATCGCACTTAGTGTGAATATTACCCAATCGTTACTGCGCTTTTTGTGAATCTTACCCACTCGCTATTGCACTTAGTGTGAATCGTACCCACTCGCTATCGCACTTAGTGTGAATCTTATCCACTCGCTGTTGCACTTAGTGTCAATCTTAGGCTTATGCTACTGCACTTAGTGTGAATCTTACCCACGCGCTATTGTACTTAGTGTGAGTCTTACCCACTCGCTATCGCGCTTAGTGTGAATCTTACCCACTCGCTAACACTCTTAGTGTGAATCTTACCCACTTGCTATCGCACTTAGCGTGAATCTTAGCCACTCGCTACCACTCTTAGTGTGAATCTTACCAACTCCCTATCGCACTTAGTGTGAATCTTACCCACTTGCTATCACATTTGTGTGAATCTGCCACCTTCTAACGCACTGAGTGTGAATCTTACCCACTCGCTACCGATCTTAGACTGAATCTTACCCACTCGCTATCGCACTTAGCTGAATCTTACCCACTCGCTATCACACTTACTGTGAATCTTACACACTTGCTATCACACTTAGTGTGAATATTACACATTCGTTATCACACTTAGTGTGAATCTTACCCACTCATTATCACACTTAGTGTGAAGCTCACCCACTCGCTATCACACTTTGTGTGAAACTTGCACACTCGCTATCGCACGTAGTGTGAATCTTACACACTCGCTATCTCACTTGATGTGAATCTTCCCCACTTGCTATCGCCCTTAGTGTGAATCTTACCCACTCGCTTTCGCACATAGTGTGAATTTTACCCAGTCGCTATCGCACTTAGTGTGAATCTTACCCACTTGCTATCACACTTAGTGTGAATCTTCTCCCCTGCTAAAGCACTTAGTGTGAATCTTACCCAATCGCTAGCGCTCTTAGTGTGAATCTTACCCACTCGCTATCGCTCTTAGTGTGAATCTTACCCACTCGCTATCGCACTTAGTGTGAATCTTTCCCACTCGCCTTCTGCACTTGGTGTGAATCTTCCCCACTCGCTATCGCCCATAGTGTGAATTTTACCCACTTGCTATCACACTTAGTGTGAATCTTCTCCCCTGCTATAGCACTGTGTGTGAATCTTACCCAATCACTATCGCACCTAGTGTGAATCTCAGATACTCGTTATCACATTTAGTGTGAATCTTAATCTAACTGCTACCGCACTTAGTGTGAATCTTACCTACGTGCTATCGTACTTAGTGTGAGTCTTACCCACTTGCTATCGCACTTAGTGTGAATCTTATCCACCCGCTATCGCACTTAGTGTGAATATTACCCAATCGTTACTGCGCTTTTTGTGAATCTTACCCACTCGCTATTGCACTTAGTGTGAATCGTACCCACTCGCTATCGTACTTAGTGTGAATCTTATCCACTCGCTGTTGCACTTAGTGTCAATCTTAGCCTTATGCTACTGCACTTAGTGTGAATCTTACCCACGCGCTATTGTACTTAGTGTGAGTCTTATCCACTTGCTATCGCACTTAGTGTGAATCTTATCCAACCGCAATCGCACTTAGTGTGAATCTTACCCACTCGTTATCGCGCTTAGTGTGAATCTTACCCACTCGCTAACACTCTTAGTGTGAATCTTACCCACTTGCTATCGCACATAGCGTGAATCTTAGCCACTCGCTACCGCTCTTAGTGTGAATCTTACCAACTCCCTATCGCACTTAGTGTGAATCTTACCCACTTGCTATCACATTTGTGTGAATCTGCCACCTTCTAACGCACTGAGTGTGAATCTTACCCACTTGCTACCGATCTTAGACTGAATCTTACCCACTCGCTATCGCACTTAGCTGAATCTTACACACTCGCTATCGCACTTAGTGTGAATCTTACCCACTCGCTATCACAGTTTGTGTGAATCTTATCGACTCGCTATCACGCTTAGTGCGAATCATAGCCACTTGCTATCTTACTTAGTGTGAATCTTACCCACTCGCTACCGCACTTAGTGTGAATCTTACCCACTCGCAATCGCACTTAGTGTGAATCGTACCCACATGCTATTGCACTTAGCGTGAATCTTACCCAGCTTCTATTGCAATTAGTGTGAATCTTACCCAGCCTATATCGCACTTAGTGTAAATCTTACCCAATCGATATCACACTTAGTGTGAATCTTACGCACTCGCTATCGCACTTAGTGTGAATCTTACCCACTCGTTATCACACTTAGTGTGAATCTGCCACCTTCTAACGCACTGAGTGTGAATCTTACCCACTCACTACCGCTCTTAGTCTGAATCGAACCCAATCGCTATCGCACTTAGTGTGAATGTTACCCAGTCGCTATTGCACTTAGTGTGAATTTTACCCACTTGCTATCACACTTAGTGTGAATCTTCTCCCCTGCTATAGCACTGTGTGTTAATCTTACCCAATCACTATCGCACCTAGTGTGAATCTCAGATACTCGTTATCACATTTAGTGTGAATCTTAATCTAACTGCTACCGCACTTAGTGTGAATCTTACCTACGTGCTATCGTACTTAATGTGAGTCTTACCCACTTGTTATCGCACTTAGTGTGAATCTTATCCACCCGCTATCGCACTTAGTGTGAATATTACCCAATCGTTACTGCGCTTTTTGTGAATCTTACCCACTCGCTATTGCACTTAGTGTGAATCGTACCCACTCGCTATCGCACTTAGTGTGAATCTTATCCACTCGCTGTTGCACTTAGTGTCAATCTTAGGCTTATGCTACTGCACTTAGTGTGAATCTTACCCACGCGCTATTGTACTTAGTGTGAGTCTTACCCACTCGCTATCGCGCTTAGTGTGAATCTTACCCACTCGCTAACACTCTTAGTGTGAATCTTACCCACTTGCTATCGCACTTAGCGTGAATCTTAGCCACTCGCTACCACTCTTAGTGTGAATCTTACCAACTCCCTATCGCACTTAGTGTGAATCTTACCCACTTGCTATCACATTTGTGTGAATCTGCCACCTTCTAACGCACTGAGTGTGAATCTTACCCACTCGCTACCGATCTTAGACTGAATCTTACCCACTCGCTATCGCACTTAGCTGAATCTTACCCACTCGCTATCACACTTACTGTGAATCTTACACACTTGCTATCACACTTAGTGTGAATATTACACATTCGTTATCACACTTAGTGTGAATCTTACCCACTCATTATCACACTTAGTGTGAAGCTCACCCACTCGCTATCACACTTTGTGTGAAACTTGCACACTCGCTATCGCACGTAGTGTGAATCTTACACACTCGCTATCTCACTTGATGTGAATCTTCCCCACTTGCTATCGCCCTTAGTGTGAATCTTACCCACTCGCTTTCGCACATAGTGTGAATTTTACCCAGTCGCTATCGCACTTAGTGTGAATCTTACCCACTTGCTATCACACTTAGTGTGAATCTTCTCCCCTGCTAAAGCACTTAGTGTGAATCTTACCCAATCGCTAGCGCTCTTAGTGTGAATCTTACCCACTCGCTATCGCTCTTAGTGTGAATCTTACCCACTCGCTATCGCACTTAGTGTGAATCTTTCCCACTCGCCTTCTGCACTTGGTGTGAATCTTCCCCACTCGCTATCGCCCATAGTGTGAAACTTACCCACTCACTATCACACTTAGTGTGAATGTTACCCAGTCGCTATTGCACTTAGTGTGAATTTTACCCACTTGCTATCACACTTAGTGTGAATCTTCTCCCCTGCTATAGCACTGTGTGTGAATCTTACCCAATCACTATCGCACCTAGTGTGAATCTCAGATACTCGTTATCACATTTAGTGTGAATCTTAATCTAACTGCTACCGCACTTAGTGTGAATCTTACCTACGTGCTATCGTACTTAGTGTGAGTCTTACCCACTTGCTATCGCACTTAGTGTGAATCTTATCCACCCGCTATCGCACTTAGTGTGAATATTACCCAATCGTTACTGCGCTTTTTGTGAATCTTACCCACTCGCTATTGCACTTAGTGTGAATCGTACCCACTCGCTATCGTACTTAGTGTGAATCTTATCCACTCGCTGTTGCACTTAGTGTCAATCTTAGCCTTATGCTACTGCACTTAGTGTGAATCTTACCCACGCGCTATTGTACTTAGTGTGAGTCTTATCCACTTGCTATCGCACTTAGTGTGAATCTTATCCAACCGCAATCGCACTTAGTGTGAATCTTACCCACTCGTTATCGCGCTTAGTGTGAATCTTACCCACTCGCTAACACTCTTAGTGTGAATCTTACCCACTTGCTATCGCACTTAGCGTGAATCTTAGCCACTCGCTACCGCTCTTAGTGTGAATCTTACCAACTCCCTATCGCACTTAGTGTGAATCTTACCCACTTGCTATCACATTTGTGTGAATCTGCCACCTTCTAACGCACTGAGTGTGAATCTTACCCACTTGCTACCGATCTTAGACTGAATCTTACCCACTCGCTATCGCACTTAGCTGAATCTTACCCACTCGCTATCGCACTTAGTGTGAATCTTACACACTTGCTATCACACTTAGTGTGAATATTACACATTCGTTATCACACTTAGTGTGAATCTTACCCACTCGTTATCACACTTAGTGTGAAGCTCACCCACTCGCTATCACACTTTGTGTGAAACTTGCACACTCGCTATTGCACTTAGTGTGAATCTTACACACTCGCTATCTCACTTGATGTGAATCTTCCCCACTTGCTATCGCCCTTAGTGTGAATCTTACCCACTCGCTATCGCACATAGTGTGAATTTTACCCTTTCGCTATCGCACTTAGTGTGAATCTTACCCACTTGCTATCACACTTAGTGTGAATCTTCTCCCCTGCTGAAGCTCTTAGTGTGAATCTTACCCAATCGCTAGCGCTCTTCGTGTGAATCTTACCCACTCGCTATCGCTCTTAGTGTGAATCTTACCCACTCGCTATCGCACTTAGTGTGAATCTTTCCCACTTGCTATCGCACTTAGCGTGAATCTTAGCCACTCGCTACCACTCTTAGTGTGAATCTTACCAACTCCCTATCGCACTTAGTGTGAATCTTACCCACTTGCTATCACATTTGTGTGAATCTGCCACCTTCTAACGCACTGAGTGTGAATCTTACCCACTCGCTACCGCTCTTAGTCTGAATCTTACCCACTCGCTATCGCACTTAGCTGAATCTTACCTACTCGCTATCGCACTTAGTGTGAATCTTAACCACTCGCTATCACAGTTTGTGTGAATCTTATCCACTCGCTATCACACTTAGTGCGAATCATACCCACTTGCTATTTTACTTAGTGTGAATCTTACCCACTCGCTACCGCACTTAGTGTGAATCTTACCCACTCGCAATCGCACTTAGTGTGAATCTTACACACTCGCTATCGCACTTAGTGTGAATCTTACCCACTCGTTATCACACTTAGTGTGAATCTTACCCACTCGTTATCACACTTAGTGTGAATCTTACCCAGTCGCTATCACACTTAGTGTGAATCTTACCCATTCGTTATCACACTTAGTGTGAATCTTACCCACTCGTTATCACACTTAGTGTGAATCTTACCCACTCACCCTCACACTTAGTATGTTTCTTTCCCACTCACTATCGCTCTTAGTGTGAAATTTACCCACTCGCTATCACGCTTAGTGTCAATCTTTCCCACTCGCTATCGCACTTAGTGTGAAACTTACCCACTTGCTATCGCACTTAGTGTGAATCTTACCCAGCCTCTATCGCACTTAGTGTGAATCTTGCCCAGTCGCTTTCACACTTAGTGTGAATCTTACCCACTCGTTCTCACACTTAGTGTGAATCTTACACACTTGCTATCGCACTTAGTGTGAATATTACCCATTCGTTATCACACTTAGTGTGAATCTTACCCAGTCATTATCACACTTTGTGTGAATCTTACACACTTGCTATCACTCTTAGTGTGAATCTTACCCACTCGCTATCGCACTTGATGTGAATCTTCCCCACTTGCTATCGCCCTTAGTGTGAATCTTACCCACTCGCTATCGCACATAGTGTGAATTTTACCCAGTCGCTATCGCACTTAGTGTGAATCTTACCCAATTGCTATCACACTTAGTGTGAATCTTCTCCCCTGCTAAAGCACTTAATGTGAATCTTACCCAATCGCTAGCGCTCTTAGTGTGAATCTTACCCACTCGCTATCGCTCTTACTGTGAATCTTACCCACTCGCTATCGCACTTAGTGTGAATCTTTCCCACTTGCTATCTGCATTTGCTGTGAATCTTCCCCACTCGCTATCGCCCTTAGTGTGAATCTTACCCACTCACTATCGCACTTAGTGTGAATGTGACCCAGTCGCTATTGCACTTAGTGTGAATTTTACCCACTTGCTATCACACTTAGTGTGAATCTTCTCCCCTGCTATAGCACTGTGTGTGAATCTTACCCACTCACTATCGCACCTAGTGTGAATCTCAGCTACTCGTTATCACATTTATTGTGATTTTTAATCTAACTGCTACCGCACTTAGTGTGAATATTACGTACGTGCTATCGTACTTAGTGTGAGTCTTACCCACTTGCTATCGCACTTAGTGTGAATCTTATCCACCCGCTAATGCACTTAGTGTGAATATTACCCACTCGCTACCGCGCTTTTTGTGAATCTTACCCACTCGCTATTGCACTTAGTGTGAATCTTATCCACTCGCTATTGCACTTAGTGTCAATCTTAGGCTTATGCTACTGCACTTAGTGTGAATCTTACCCACGCGCTATTGTACTTAGTGTGAGTCTTACCCACTTGCTATCGCACTTAGTGTGAATCTTATCCACCCGCTATCGCACTTAGTGTGCATTTTACCCACTCGCTATCGCGCTTAGTGTGAATCTTACCCACTCGCTACCACTCTTAGTGTGAATCTTACCCACTTGCTATCGCACTTAGTGTGAATCTTAGCCACTCGCTACCACTCTTAGTGTGAATCTTACCAACTCCCTATCGCACTTAGTGTGAATCTTACCCACTTGCTATCACATTTGTGTGAATCTGCCACCTTCTAACGCACTGAGTGTGAATCTTACCCACTCGCTACCGATCTTAGACTGAATCTTACCCACTCGCTATCGCACTTAGCTGAATCTTACCCACTCGCTATCGCACTTAGTGTGAATCTTAACCACTCGCTATCACAGTTTGTGTGAATCTTATCCACTCGCTAACACACTTAGTGCGAATCATACCCACTTGCTATTTTACTTAGTGTGAATCTTACCCACTCGCTACTGCACTTAGTGTGAATCTTACCCACTCGCAATCGCACTTAGTGTGAATCGTACCCACATGCTATTGCACTTAGCGTGAATCTTACCCAGCTGCTACTGCAATTAGTGTGAATCTTACCCAGCCTCTATCGCACCTAGTGTAAATCTTACCCAATCGCTATCACACTTAGTGTGAATCTTACGCACTCGCTATCGCACTTAGTGTGAATCTTACCCACTCGTTATCACACTTAGTGTGAATCTTACCCACTCGTTATCACACTTAGTGTGAATCTTACCCAGTCGCTATCACACTTAGTGTGAATCTTACCCATTCGTTATCACACTTAGTGTGAATCTTACCCACTCGATATCACACTTAGTGTGAATCTTAACCCAGTCCATTATCACACTTTGTGTGAATCTTACACACTTGCTATCACTCTTTAGTGTGAATCTTACCCACTCGCTATCGCACTTGATGTGAATCTTCCCCACTTGCTATCGCCCTTAGTGTGAATCTTACCCACTCGCTATCGCACATAGTGTGAATTTTACCCAGTCGCTATCGCACTTAGTGTGAATCTTACCCAATTGCTATCACACTTAGTGTGAATCTTCTCCCCTGCTAAAGCACTTAGTGTGAATCTTACCCAATCGCTAGCGCTCTTAGTGTGAATCTTACCCACTCGCTATCGCTCTTACTGTGAATCTTACCCACTCGCTATCGCACTTAGTGTGAATCTTTCCCACTCGCTATCTGCTCTTGCTGTGAATCTTCCCCACTCGCTATCGCCCTTAGTGTGAATCTTACCCACTCACTATCGCACTTAGTGTGAATGTTACCCAGTCGCTATTGCACTTAGTGTGAAATTTTACCCACTTGCTATCACACTTAGTGTGAATCTTCTCCCCTGCTATAGCACTGTGTGTGAATCTTACCCACTCACTATCGCACCTAGTGTGAATCTCAGCTACTCGTTATCACATTTATTGTGAATTGTAATCTAACTGCTACCGCACTTAGTGTGAATCTTACCTACGCGCTATCGTACTTAGTGTGAGTCTTACCCACTGGCTATCGCACTTAGTGTGAATCTTACCCACTCACTATCACACTTAGTCTCAATCTTACCCACTTGCTATCGCACTTAGTGTGAATCTTACACACTCGCTATCATGCTTTGTGTGAATCTTAGCCACTCACTAACGCACTTTGCGTGAATCTTAGCCATTCGCTACCGCTCTTATTGTGAATCTCAGCCACTCGTTATCACACTTAGTGTGAACCTTACCCATTCGCTACCACACCTAGTGTGATTCTTACCCACTCACGATAACACTTAGTGTGAATCTTAATCTAACTGCTACCGCTCTTAGTGTGAATCTTACACACCCGCTATCGCACTTAGTGTGAATCTTACCCACTTGCTATCGCACTTAGTGTGAATCTTATCCACCGGCTATCGCACTTAGCGTGAATCTTACCAACTCGCTACCACGCTTTGTGTGAATCTTAGCCTCTCGCTATCATGCTTAGTGTGAATCTTACCCACTCGCTATCGCACTTACTTTGAATGTTACCCACTCGCTATCACACTTAGTGTGAATCTTACCCACTCGCTCTTGCCCTTAGTGTGAATCTTACCCACTCGCTATCGCACTTTGTGTGAACCTTACCCACTCGCTACAACACTTAGTGTGAATCTTACCCACTCGCTAACGCACTTAGTGTGAATCTTACCCACTCGCTTTTGCACTTAGTGTGAATCTTACGCACTCGCTATCGCACTTAGTGTGAATGTTACCCAGTCGCTATCACACTTAGTGTGAATCTTAGCCAGTCACTATCGCACTTACTGTGAATCTTACCCACTTGCTATCACATTTATGTGAATCTGCCACCTTCTAACGCACTGAGTGTGAATCTTACCCACTCGCTACCACTCTTAGTGTGAATCTTACCAACTCACTATCACACTTAGTGTGAATCTTACCCACTCGCTATCACAGTTTGTGTGAATCTTATCCACTCGCTATCACGCTTAGTGCGAATCATACCCAATTTCTATCGCACTTAGTGTGAATCTTACCCACTTGCTATCGCACTTACTGTGAATCTTATCCACCCGCTATCGCACTTAGTGTGAATATTAACCACTCGCTACCGCGCTTTTTGTGAATCTTAGCCACTCGCTACCACTCTTAGTGTGAATCGTACCCACTCACTATCGCACTTAGTGTGAATCTTACCCACTCGCTTTTGCACTTAGTGTGAATCTTACGCACTCGCTATCGCACTTAGTGTGAATGTTACCCAGTCGCTATCACACTTAGTGTGAATCTTAGCCAGTCACTATCGCACTTACTGTGAATCTTACCCACTTGCTATCACATTTATGTGAATCTGCCACCTTCTAACGCACTGAGTGTGAATCTTACCCACTCGCTACCACTCTTAGTGTGAATCTTACCAACTCACTATCACACTTAGTGTGAATCTTACCCACTCGCTATCACAGTTTGTGTGAATCTTATCCACTCGCTATCACGCTTAGTGCGAATCATACCCAATTTCTATCGCACTTAGTGTGAATCTTACCCACTTGCTATCGCACTTACTGTGAATCTTATCCACCCGCTATCGCACTTAGTGTGAATATTAACCACTCGCTACCGCGCTTTTTGTGAATCTTACCCACTCGCTATTGCACTTAGTGTGAATCGTACCCATTCACTATCGCACTTAGTATGAATCTTATCCACTCGCTATTGCACTTAGTGTCAATCTTAGGCTTATGCTACTGCACTTAGTGTGAATCTTACCCACGCGCTATTGTACTTAGTGTGATTCTTACCCACTTGCTATCGCACTTAGTGTGAATCTTATCCACCCGCTATCGCACTTAGTGTGCATTTTACCCACTCGCTATCGCGCTTAGTGTGAATCTTAGCCACTCGCTACCACTCTTAGTGTGAATCTTACCCACTTGCTATCGCACTTAGCGTGAATCTTAGCCACTCGCTACCACTCTTAGTGTGAATCTTACCAACTCCCTATCACACTTAGTGTGAATCTTACCCACTTGCTATCACATTTGTGTGAATCTGCCACCTTCTAACGCACTGAGTGTGAATCTTACCCACTCGCTACCGATCTTAGACTGAATCTTACCCACTCGCTATCGCACTTAGCTGAATCTTACCCACTCGCTATCGCACTTAGTGTGAATCTTAACCACTCGCTATCACAGTTTGTGTGAATCTTATCCACTCGCTATCACACTTAGTGCGAATCATACCCACTTGCTATTTTACTTAGTGTGAATCTTACCCACTCGCTGCCGCACTTAGTGTGAATCTTACCCACTCGCTATCGCACTTAGTGTGAATCGTACCCACATGCTATTGCACTTAGCGTGAATCTTACCCAGCTGCTATTGCAATTAGTGTGAATCTTACCCAGCCTCTATCGCACCTAGTGTAAATCTTACCCAATCGCTATCACACTTAGTGTGAATCTTACGCACTCGCTATTGCACTTAGTGTGAATCTTACCCACTCGTTATCACACTTAGTGTGAATCTTACCCACTCGTTATCACACTTAGTGTGAATCTTACCCAGTCGCTATCACACTTAGTGTGAATCTTACCCATTCGTTATCACACTTAGTGTGAATCTTACCCACTCGTTATCACACTTAGTGTGAATCTTACCCACTCACTCTCACACTTAGTATGTTTCTTTCCCACTCGCTATCGCTCTTAGTGTGAAATTTACCCACTCGCTATCACGCTTAGTGTCAATCTTTCCCACTCACTATCGCACTTAGTGTGAAACTTACCCACTTGCTATCGCACTTAGTGTGAATCTTACCCAGCCTCTATCGCACTTAGTGTGAATCTTGCCCAGTCGCTTTCACACTTAGTGTGAATCTTACCCACTCGTTCTCACACTTAGTGTGAATCTTACACACTTACTATCGCACTTAGTGTGAATATTACCCATTCGTTATCACACTTAGTGTGAATCTTACCCAGTCATTATCACACTTTGTGTGAATCTTACACACTTGCTATCACTCTTAGTGTGAATCTTACCCACTCGCTATCGCACTTTATGTGAATCTTCCCCACTTGCTATCGCCCTTAGTGTGAATCTTACCCACTCGCTATCGCACATAGTGTGAATTTTACCCAGTCGCTATCGCACTTAGTGTGAATCTTACCCAATTGCTATCACACTTAGTGTGAATCTTCTCCCCTGCTAAAGCACTTAGCTTGAATCTTACCCAATCGCTAGCGCTCTTAGTGTGAATCTTACCCACTCGCTATCGCTCTTACTGTGAATCTTACCCACTCGCTATCGCACTTAGTGTGAATCTTTCCCACTCGCTATCTGCTCTTGCTGTGAATCTTCCCCACTCGCTATCGCCCTTAGTGTGAATCTTACCCACTCACTATCGCACTTAGTGTGAATGTTACCCAGTCGCTATTGCACTTAGTGTGAATTTTACCCACTTGCTATCACACTTAGTGTGAATCTTCTCCCCTGCTATAGCACTGTGTGTGAATCTTACCCACTCACTATCGCACCTAGTGTGAATCTCAGCTACTCGTTATCACATTTATTGTGAATTGTAATCTAACTGCTACCGCACTTAGTGTGAATCTTACCTACGCGCTATCGTACTTAGTGTGAGTCTTACCCACTCGCTATCGCACTTAGTGTGAATCTTACCCACTCACTATCATGCTTTGTGTGAATCTTAGCCACTCACTAACGCACTTAGTGTGAATCTTAGCCATTCGCTACCGCTCTTATTGTGAATCTCAGCCACTCGTTATCACACTTAGTGTGAACCTTACCCATTCGCTACCACACCTAGTGTGATTCTTACCCACTCACGATAACACTTAGTGTGAATCTTAATCTAACTGCTACCGCACTTAGTGTGAATCTTACACACCCGCTATCGCACTTAGTGTGAATCTTACCCACTTGCTATCGCACTTAGTGTGAATCTTATCCACCGGCTATCGCACTTAGCGTGAATCTTACCAACTCGCTACCACGCTTTGTGTGAATCTTAGCCTCTCGCTATCATGCTTAGTGTGAATCTTACCCACTCGCTATCGCACTTACTTTGAATGTTACCCACTCGCTATCACACTTAGTGTGAATCTTACCCACTCGCTCTTGCCCTTAGTGTGAATCTTACCCACTCGCTATCGCACTTTGTGTGAACCTTACCCACTCGCTACAACACTTAGTGTGAATCTTACCCACTCGCTATCGCACTTAGCGTGAATCTTAGCCACTCGCTACCACTCTTAGTGTGAATCTTACCCACTCACTATCGCACTTAGTGTGAATCTTACCCACTCGCTTTTGCACTTAGTGTGAATCTTACGCACTCGCTATCGCACTTAGTGTGAATGTTACCCAGTCGCTATCACACTTAGTGTGAATCTTAGCCAGTCACTATCGCACTTACTGTGAATCTTACCCACTTGCTATCACATTTGTGTGAATCTGCCACCTTCTAACGCACTGAGTGTGAATCTTACCCACTCGCTACCACTCTTAGTGTGAATCTTACCAACTCACTATCACACTTAGTGTGAATCTTACCCACTCGCTATCACAGTTTGTGTGAATCTTATCCACTCGCTATCACGCTTAGTGCGAATCATACCCAATTTCTATCGCACTTAGTGTGAATCTTACCCACTTGCTACCGCACTTAGTGTGAATCTTACCCACTCGCAATCGCAGTTAGTGTGAATCGTACCCACTTGCTATCGCACTTAGTGTGAATCTTACCCAGCCTCTATCGCACTTAGTTTGAATCTTACCCAGTCGCTATCACAATTAGTGTGAACCTTAGCCAGTCACTATCGCACGTAGTGTCAATCTTACCCACTTGCTATCACACTTTCTGTGAATCTTACCCACTTGCTATCACACTTAGTGTTTATCTACCACCTTCTAACGCGCTGAGTGTGAATCTTACCCACTCGCTACCGCTCTTAGTGTGAATCTTACCCACTCGCTATCGCACTTAGCGTGAATCTTACCCACTCGCTATCGCACTTATTGTGAATCTTACCCACTCGCTATCACAGTTTTTGTGAATCTTACCCACTCGCTATCACGCGTAGTGCGAATCGTACCCACTTGCTATTGCACTTAGTGTGAATCTTACTCACTCACTATCGCACTTATTGTGAATGTTACCCAGTCGCTATTGCACTTAGTGTGAATTTTACCCACTTGCTATCACACTTAGTGTGAATCTTCTCCCCTGCTTTAGCACTGTGTGTGAATATTACCCACTCACTACCGCGCTTTGCGTGAATCTTACCGACTCGCTATTGCACTTAGTGTGAATCATACCCACTCGCTATCGCACTTAGTGTGAATCTTATCCACTCGCTATTGCACTTAGTGTCAATCTTAGGCTTATGCTACTGCACTTAGTGTGAATCTTACCCACGCACTGTTGTACTTAGTGTGAGTCTTACCCACTTGCTATCGCACTTAGTGTGAATCTTATCCAACCGCTATCGCACTTAGTGTGAATCTTACCCACTCGCTTTCGCGCTTAGTGTGAATCTTACCCACTTGCTATCGCACTCAGTGTGAATCTTAGCCACTCGCTACCACTCTTAGTGTGAATCTTACCAACTCACTATCGCACTTAGTGTGAATCTTACACACTTGCTTTTGCACTTAGTGTGAATCTTATACACTCGCTATCGCACTTAGAGTGAATCTTACCCACTCGTTATCACACTTAGTGTGAATCTTACCCACTCGTTATCACACTTAGTGTGAATCTTACCCAGTCGCTATCACACTTAGTGTGAATATTAACCATTCGTTATCACACTTAGTGTGAATCTTACCCACTCGTTATCACACTTAGTATGTTTCTTTCCCAGTCGCTATCGCTCTTTGTGTGAAATTTACCCACTCGCTATCACGCTTAGTGTGAATCTTACGCACTTGCTATCGCACTTAGTGTGAATCTTACCTACGTGCTATCGTACTTAGTGTGAGTCTTAACCATTTCCTATCGCACTTAGTGTGAATCTTAACCACCCGCTATCGCACTTAGTGTGAATATTACCCAATCGCTACCGCGCTTTGTGTGAAACTTACCCACTTGCTATCGCACTTAGTGTGAATCTTACCCAGCCTCTATCGCACTTAGTGTGAATCTTACCCAGTCGCTATCACACTTAGTGTGAATCTTACCCACTCGTTCTCACACTTAGTGTGAATCTTACACACTTGCTATCACACTTAGTGTGAATATTACACATTCGTTATCACACTTAGTGTGAATCTTACCCACTCGTTATCACACTTAGTGTGAAGCTCACCCACTCGCTATCACACTTTGTGTGAAACTTGCACACTCGCTATCGCACTTAGTGTGAATCTTACACACTCGCTATCTCACTTGATGTGAATCTTCCCCACTTGCTATCACCCTTAGTGTGAATCTTACCCACTCGCTATCGCACATAGTGTGAATTTTACCCAGTCGCTATCGCACTTAGTGTGAATCTTACCCACTTGCTATCACACTTAGTGTGAATCTTCTCCCCTGCTAAAGCACTTAGTGTGAATCTTACCCAATCGCTAGCGCTCTTCGTGTGAATCTTACCCACTCGCTATCGCTCTTAGTGTGAATCTTACCCACTCGCTATCGCACTTAGTGTGAATCTTTCCCACTCGCTTTCTGCACTTGGTGTGAATCTTCCCCACTCGCTATCGCCCTTAGTGTGAAACTTACCCACTCACTATCGCACTTAGTGTGAATGTTACCCAGTCGCTATTGCACTTAGTGTGAATTTTAACCACTTGCTATCACACTTAGTGTGAATCTTCTCCCCTGCTATAGCACTGTGTGTGAATCTTACCCAATCACTATCGCACTTAGTGTGAATCTCAGATACTCGTTATCACATTTAGTGTGAATCTTAATCTAACTGCTACCGCACTTAGTGTGAATCTTACCCACTTGCTATCGCACTTAGTGTGAATCTTATCCACCCGCTATCGCACTTAGTGTGAATATTACCCAATCGTTACTGCGCTTTTTGTGAATCTTACCCACTCGCTATTGCACTTAGTGTGAATCTTACCCAGCCTCTATCGCACTTAGTGTGAATCTTATCCACTCGCTGTTGCACTTAGTGTCAATCTTAGGCTTAAGCTACTGCACTTAGTGTGAATCTTACCCACTCGCTTTCGCGCTTAGTGTGAATCTTACCCACTTGCTATCGCACTCAGTGTGAATCTTAGCCACTCGCTACCACTCTTAGTGTGAATCTTACCAACTCACTATCGCACTTAGTGTGAATCTTACACACTCGTTCTCACACTTAGTGTGAATCTTACACACTTGCTATCACACTTAGTGTGAATATTACACATTCGTTATCACACTTAGTGTGAATCTTACCCACTCGTTATCACACTTAGTGTGAAGCTCACCCACTCGCTATCACACTTTGTGTGAAACTTGCACACTCGCTATCGCACTTAGTGTGAATCTTACACACTCGCTATCTCACTTGATGTGAATCTTCCCCACTTGCTATCGCCCTTAGTGTGAATCTTACCCACTCGCTATCGCACATAGTGTGAATTTTACCCAGTCGCTATCGCACTTAGTGTGAATCTTACCCACTTGCTATCACACTTAGTGTGAATCTTCTCCCCTGCTAAAGCACTTAGTGTGAATCTTACCCAATCGCTAGCGCTCTTCGTGTGAATCTTACCCACTCGCTATCGCTCTTAGTGTGAATCTTACCCACTCGCTATCGCACTTAGTGTGAATCTTTCCCACTCGCTTTCTGCACTTGGTGTGAATCTTCCCCACTCGCTATCGCCCTTAGTGTGAAACTTACCCACTCACTATCGCACTTAGTGTGAATGTTACCCAGTCGCTATTGCACTTAGTGTGAATTTTACCCACTTGCTATCACACTTAGTGTGAATCTTCTCCCCTGCTATAGCACTGTGTGTGAATCTTACCCAATCACTATCGCACCTAGTGTGAATCTCAGATACTCATTATCACATTTAGTGTGAATCTTAATCTAACTGCTACCGCACTTAGTGTGAATCTTACCTACGTGCTATCGTACTTAGTGTGAGTCTTACCCACTTGCTATCGCACTTAGTGTGAATCTTATCCACCCGCTATCGCACTTAGTGTGAATATTACCCAATCGTTACTGCGCTTTTTGTGAATCGTACCCACTCGCTATTGCACTTAGTGTGAATCGTACCCACTCGCTATCGCACTTAGTGTGAATCTTATCCACTCGCTGTTGCACTTAGTGTCAATCTTAGGCTTATGCTACTGCACTTAGTGTGAATCTTACCCACGCGCTATTGTACTTAGTGTGAGTCTTACCCACTTGCTATCGCACTTAGTGTGAATCTTATCCAACCGCAATCGCACTTAGTGTGAATCTTACCCACTCGTTATCGCGCTTAGTGTGAATCTTACCCACTCGCTAACACTCTTAGTGTGAATCTTAACCACTTGCTATTGCACTTAGCGTGAATCTTAGCCACTCGCTACCACTCTTAGTGTGAATCTAACCAACTCCCTATCGCACTTAGTGTGAATCTTACCCACTTGCTATCACATTTGTGTGAATCTGCCACCTTCTAACGCACTGAGTGTGAATCTTACCCACTCGCTACCGCTCTTAGTCTGAATCTTACCCATTCGCTATCGCACTTAGCTGAATCTTACACACTCGCTATCACACTTAGTGTGAATCTTACCCACTTGCTATCACAGTTTGTGTGAATCTTATCGACTCGCTATCACGCTTAGTGCGAATCATAGCCACTTGCTATCTTACTTAGTGTGAATCTTACCCACTCGCTACCGCACTTAGTGTGAATCTTACCCACTCGCAATCGCACTTAGTGTGAATCGTACCCACATGCTATTGCACTTAGCGTGAATCTTACCCAGCTGCTATTGCAATTAGTGTGAATCTTACCCAGCCTATATCGCACTTAGTGTAAATCTTACCCAATCGATATCACACTTAGTGTGAATCTTACGCACTCGCTATCGCACTTAGTGTGAATCTTACCCACTCGTTATCACACTTAGTGTGAATCTGCCACCTTCTAACGCACTGAGTGTGAATCTTACCCACTCACTACCGCTCTTAGTCTGAATCGAACCCACTCGCTATCGCACTTAGCTGAATCTTACCCACTCGCTATCGCACTTAGTGTGAATCTTACCCACTCGTTATCTCAGTTTGTGTGAATCTTATCCACTCACTATCACACTTAGTGTGAATCTTACACACTTGCTATCACACTTAGTGTGAATATTACACATTCGTTATCACACTTAGTGTGAATCTTACCCACTCATTATCACACTTAGTGTGAAGCTCACCCACTCGCTATCACACTTTGTGTGAAACTTGCACACTCGCTATCTCACTTAGTGTGAATCTTACACACTCGCTATCTCACTTGATGTGAATCTTCCCCACTTGCTATCGCCCTTAGTGTGAATCTTACCCACTCACTATCGCACTTAGTGTGAATCTTACCCACTCACTATCACACTTAGTCTCAATCTTACCCACTCGCTATCGCACTTAGTGTGAATCTTACACACTCGCTATCATGCTTTGTGTGAATCTTAGCCACTCACTAACGCACTTTGTATGAATCTTAGCCATTCGCTACCGCTCTTATTGTGAATCTCAGCCACTCGTTATCACACTTAGTGTGAACCTTACCCATTCGCTACCACACCTAGTGTGATTCTTACCCACTCACGATAACACTTAGTGTGAATCTTAATCTAACTGCTACCGCACTTAGTGTGAATCTTACACACCCGCTATCGCACTTAGTGTGAATCTTACCCACTTGCTATCGCACTTAGTGTGAATCTTATCCACCGGCTATCGCACTTAGCGTGAATCTTACCAACTCGCTACCACGCTTTGTGTGAATCTTAGCCTCTCGCTATCATGCTTAGTGTGAATCTTACCCACTCGCTATCGCACTTACTTTGAATGTTACCCACTCGCTATCACACTTAGTGTGAATCTTACCCACTCGCTCTTGCCCTTAGTGTGAATCTTACCCACTCGCTATCGCACTTTGTGTGAACCTTACCCACTCGCTACAACACTTAGTGTGAATCTTACCCACTCGCTATCGCACTTAGCGTGAATCTTAGCCACTCGCTACCACTCTTAGTGTGAATCTTACCAACTCCCTATCACACTTAGTGTGAATCTTACCCACTTGCTATCACATTTGTGTGAATCTGCCACCTTCTAACGCACTGAGTGTGAATCTTACCCACTCGCTACCGATCTTAGACTGAATCTTACCCACTCGCTATCGCACTTAGCTGAATCTTACCCACTCGCTATCGCACTTAGTGTGAATCTTAACCACTCGCTATCACAGTTTGTGTGAATCTTATCCACTCGCTATCACACTTAGTGCGAATCATACCCACTTGCTATTTTACTTAGTGTGAATCTTACCCACTCGCTATCGCACTTAGTGTGAATCGTACCCACATGCTATTGCACTTAGCGTGAATCTTACCCAGCTGCTATTGCAATTAGTGTGAATCTTACCCAGCCTCTATCGCACCTATCGTACTTAGTGTGAGTCTTACCCACTTGCTATCACACTTAGTGTGAATCTTACGCACTCGCTATTGCACTTAGTGTGAATCTTACCCACTCGTTATCACACTTAGTGTGAATCTTACCCACTCGTTATCACACTTAGTGTGAATCTTACCCAGTCGCTATCACACTTAGTGTGAATCTTACCCATTCGTTATCACACTTAGTGTGAATCTTACCCACTCGTTATCACACTTAGTGTGAATCTTACCCACTCACTCTCACACTTAGTATGTTTCTTTCCCACTCGCTATCGCTCTTAGTGTGAAATTTACCCACTCGCTATCACGCTTAGTGTCAATCTTTCCCACTCGCTATCGCACTTAGTGTGAAACTTACCCACTTGCTATCGCACTTAGTGTGAATCTTACCCAGCCTCTATCGCACTTAGTGTGAATCTTGCCCAGTCGCTTTCACACTTAGTGTGAATCTTACCCACTCGTTCTCACACTTAGTGTGAATCTTACACACTTACTATCGCACTTAGTGTGAATATTACCCATTCGTTATCACACTTAGTGTGAATCTTACCCAGTCATTATCACACTTTGTGTGAATCTTACACACTTGCTATCACTCTTAGTGTGAATCTTACCCACTCGCTATCGCACTTGATGTGAATCTTCCCCACTTGCTATCGCCCTTAGTGTGAATCTTACCCACTCGCTATCGCACATAGTGTGAATTTTACCCAGTCGCTATCGCACTTAGTGTGAATCTTACCCAATTGCTATCACACTTAGTGTGAATCTTCTCCCCTGCTAAAGCACTTAGCTTGAATCTTACCCAATCGCTAGCGCTCTTAGTGTGAATCTTACCCACTCGCTATCGCTCTTACTGTGAATCTTACCCACTCGCTATCGCACTTAGTGTGAATCTTTCCCACTCGCTATCTGCTCTTGCTGTGAATCTTCCCCACTCGCTATCGCCCTTAGTGTGAATCTTACCCACTCACTATCGCACTTAGTGTGAATGTTACCCAGTCGCTATTGCACTTAGTGTGAATTTTACCCACTTGCTATCACACTTAGTGTGAATCTTCTCCCCTGCTATAGCACTGTGTGTGAATCTTACCCACTCACTATCGCACCTAGTGTGAATCTCAGCTACTCGTTATCACATTTATTGTGAATTGTAATCTAACTGCTACCGCACTTAGTGTGAATCTTACCTACGCGCTATCGTACTTAGTGTGAGTCTTACCCACTCGCTATCGCACTTAGTGTGAATCTTACCCACTCACTATCATGCTTTGTGTGAATCTTAGCCACTCACTAACGCACTTAGTGTGAATCTTAGCCATTCGCTACCGCTCTTATTGTGAATCTCAGCCACTCGTTATCACACTTAGTGTGAACCTTACCCATTCGCTACCACACCTAGTGTGATTCTTACCCACTCACGATAACACTTAGTGTGAATCTTAATCTAACTGCTACCGCACTTAGTGTGAATCTTACACACCCGCTATCGCACTTAGTGTGAATCTTACCCACTTGCTATCGCACTTAGTGTGAATCTTATCCACCGGCTATCGCACTTAGCGTGAATCTTACCAACTCGCTACCACGCTTTGTGTGAATCTTAGCCTCTCGCTATCATGCTTAGTGTGAATCTTACCCACTCGCTATCGCACTTACTTTGAATGTTACCCACTCGCTATCACACTTAGTGTGAATCTTACCCACTCGCTCTTGCCCTTAGTGTGAATCTTACCCACTCGCTATCGCACTTTGTGTGAACCTTACCCACTCGCTACAACACTTAGTGTGAATCTTACCCACTCGCTATCGCACTTAGCGTGAATCTTAGCCACTCGCTACCACTCTTAGTGTGAATCTTACCCACTCACTATCGCACTTAGTGTGAATCTTACCCACTCGCTTTTGCACTTAGTGTGAATCTTACGCACTCGCTATCGCACTTAGTGTGAATGTTACCCAGTCGCTATCACACTTAGTGTGAATCTTAGCCAGTCACTATCGCACTTACTGTGAATCTTACCCACTTGCTATCACATTTGTGTGAATCTGCCACCTTCTAACGCACTGAGTGTGAATCTTACCCACTCGCTACCACTCTTAGTGTGAATCTTACCAACTCACTATCACACTTAGTGTGAATCTTACCCACTCGCTATCACAGTTTGTGTGAATCTTATCCACTCGCTATCACGCTTAGTGCGAATCATACCCAATTTCTATCGCACTTAGTGTGAATCTTACCCACTTGCTACCGCACTTAGTGTGAATCTTACCCACTCGCAATCGCAGTTAGTGTGAATCGTACCCACTTGCTATCGCACTTAGTGTGAATCTTACCCAGCCTCTATCGCACTTAGTTTGAATCTTACCCAGTCGCTATCACAATTAGTGTGAACCTTAGCCAGTCACTATCGCACGTAGTGTCAATCTTACCCACTTGCTATCACACTTTCTGTGAATCTTACCCACTTGCTATCACACTTAGTGTTTATCTACCACCTTCTAACGCGCTGAGTGTGAATCTTACCCACTCGCTACCGCTCTTAGTGTGAATCTTACCCACTCGCTATCGCACTTAGCGTGAATCTTACCCACTCGCTATCGCACTTAGTGTGAATCTTACCCACTCGCTATCACAGTTTTTGTGAATCTTACCCACTCGCTATCACGCGTAGTGCGAATCGTACCCACTTGCTATTGCACTTAGTGTGAATCTTACTCACTCACTATCGCACTTATTGTGAATGTTACCCAGTCGCTATTGCACTTAGTGTGAATTTTACCCACTTGCTATCACACTTAGTGTGAATCTTCTCCCCTGCTTTAGCACTGTGTGTGAATATTACCCACTCACTACCGCGCTTTGCGTGAATCTTACCGACTCGCTATTGCACTTAGTGTGAATCATACCCACTCGCTATCGCACTTAGTGTGAATCTTATCCACTCGCTATTGCACTTAGTGTCAATCTTAGGCTTATGCTACTGCACTTAGTGTGAATCTTACCCACGCACTGTTGTACTTAGTGTGAGTCTTACCCACTTGCTATCGCACTTAGTGTGAATCTTATCCAACCGCTATCGCACTTAGTGTGAATCTTACCCACTCGCTTTCGCGCTTAGTGTGAATCTTACCCACTTGCTATCGCACTCAGTGTGAATCTTAGCCACTCGCTACCACTCTTAGTGTGAATCTTACCAACTCACTATCGCACTTAGTGTGAATCTTACACACTTGCTTTTGCACTTAGTGTGAATCTTATACACTCGCTATCGCACTTAGAGTGAATCTTACCCACTCGTTATCACACTTAGTGTGAATCTTACCCACTCGTTATCACACTTAGTGTGAATCTTACCCAGTCGCTATCACACTTAGTGTGAATATTAACCATTCGTTATCACACTTAGTGTGAATCTTACCCACTCGTTATCACACTTAGTATGTTTCTTTCCCAGTCGCTATCGCTCTTTGTGTGAAATTTACCCACTCGCTATCACGCTTAGTGTGAATCTTACGCACTTGCTATCGCACTTAGTGTGAATCTTACCTACGTGCTATCGTACTTAGTGTGAGTCTTAACCATTTCCTATCGCACTTAGTGTGAATCTTAACCACCCGCTATCGCACTTAGTGTGAATATTACCCAATCGCTACCGCGCTTTGTGTGAAACTTACCCACTTGCTATCGCACTTAGTGTGAATCTTACCCAGCCTCTATCGCACTTAGTGTGAATCTTACCCAGTCGCTATCACACTTAGTGTGAATCTTACCCACTCGTTCTCACACTTAGTGTGAATCTTACACACTTGCTATCACACTTAGTGTGAATATTACACATTCGTTATCACACTTAGTGTGAATCTTACCCACTCGTTATCACACTTAGTGTGAAGCTCACCCACTCGCTATCACACTTTGTGTGAAACTTGCACACTCGCTATCGCACTTAGTGTGAATCTTACACACTCGCTATCTCACTTGATGTGAATCTTCCCCACTTGCTATCACCCTTAGTGTGAATCTTACCCACTCGCTATCGCACATAGTGTGAATTTTACCCAGTCGCTATCGCACTTAGTGTGAATCTTACCCACTTGCTATCACACTTAGTGTGAATCTTCTCCCCTGCTAAAGCACTTAGTGTGAATCTTACCCAATCGCTAGCGCTCTTCGTGTGAATCTTACCCACTCGCTATCGCTCTTAGTGTGAATCTTACCCACTCGCTATCGCACTTAGTGTGAATCTTTCCCACTCGCTTTCTGCACTTGGTGTGAATCTTCCCCACTCGCTATCGCCCTTAGTGTGAAACTTACCCACTCACTATCGCACTTAGTGTGAATGTTACCCAGTCGCTATTGCACTTAGTGTGAATTTTAACCACTTGCTATCACACTTAGTGTGAATCTTCTCCCCTGCTATAGCACTGTGTGTGAATCTTACCCAATCACTATCGCACTTAGTGTGAATCTCAGATACTCGTTATCACATTTAGTGTGAATCTTAATCTAACTGCTACCGCACTTAGTGTGAATCTTACCCACTTGCTATCGCACTTAGTGTGAATCTTATCCACCCGCTATCGCACTTAGTGTGAATATTACCCAATCGTTACTGCGCTTTTTGTGAATCTTACCCACTCGCTATTGCACTTAGTGTGAATCTTACCCAGCCTCTATCGCACTTAGTGTGAATCTTATCCACTCGCTGTTGCACTTAGTGTCAATCTTAGGCTTAAGCTACTGCACTTAGTGTGAATCTTACCCACTCGCTTTCGCGCTTAGTGTGAATCTTACCCACTTGCTATCGCACTCAGTGTGAATCTTAGCCACTCGCTACCACTCTTAGTGTGAATCTTACCAACTCACTATCGCACTTAGTGTGAATCTTACACACTTGCTTTTGCACTTAGTGTGAATCTTACGCACTCGCTATCGCACTTAGAGTGAATCTTACCCACTCGTTATCACACTTAGTGTGAATCTTACCCACTCGTTATCACACTTAGTGTGAATCTTACCCAGTCGCTATCACACTTAGTGTGAATATTACCCATTCGTTATCACACTTAGTGTGAATCTTACCCACTCATTATCACACTTAGTGTGAAGCTCACCCACTCGCTATCACACTTTGTGTGAAACTTGCACACTCGCTATCTCACTTAGTGTGAATCTTACACACTCGCTATCTCACTTGATGTGAATCTTCCCCACTTGCTATCGCCCTTAGTGTGAATCTTACCCACTCACTATCGCACTTAGTGTGAATCTTACCCACTCACTATCACACTTAGTCTCAATCTTACCCACTCGCTATCGCACTTAGTGTGAATCTTACACACTCGCTATCATGCTTTGTGTGAATCTTAGCCACTCACTAACGCACTTTGTATGAATCTTAGCCATTCGCTACCGCTCTTATTGTGAATCTCAGCCACTCGTTATCACACTTAGTGTGAACCTTACCCATTCGCTACCACACCTAGTGTGATTCTTACCCACTCACGATAACACTTAGTGTGAATCTTAATCTAACTGCTACCGCACTTAGTGTGAATCTTACACACCCGCTATCGCACTTAGTGTGAATCTTACCCACTTGCTATCGCACTTAGTGTGAATCTTATCCACCGGCTATCGCACTTAGCGTGAATCTTACCAACTCGCTACCACGCTTTGTGTGAATCTTAGCCTCTCGCTATCATGCTTAGTGTGAATCTTACCCACTCGCTATCGCACTTACTTTGAATGTTACCCACTCGCTATCACACTTAGTGTGAATCTTACCCACTCGCTCTTGCCCTTAGTGTGAATCTTACCCACTCGCTATCGCACTTTGTGTGAACCTTACCCACTCGCTACAACACTTAGTGTGAATCTTACCCACTCGCTATTGCACTTAGCGTGAATCTTAGCCACTCGCTACCACTCTTAGTGTGAATCTTACCCACTCACTATCGCACTTAGTGTGAATCTTACCCACTCGCTATCACAGTTTTTGTGAATCTTACCCACTCGCTATCACGCGTAGTGCGAATCGTACCCACTTGCTATTGCACTTAGTGTGAATCTTACTCACTCACTATCGCACTTATTGTGAATGTTACCCAGTCGCTATTGCACTTAGTGTGAATTTTACCCACTTGCTATCACACTTAGTGTGAATCTTCTCCCCTGCTTTAGCACTGTGTGTGAATATTACCCACTCACTACCGCGTCATACCCACTCGCTATCGCACTTAGTGTGAATCTTATCCACTCGCTATTGCACTTAGTGTCAATCTTAGGCTTATGCTACTGCACTTAGTGTGAATCTTACCCACGCACTGTTGTACTTAGTGTGAGTCTTACCCACTTGCTATCGCACTTAGTGTGAATCTTATCCAACCGCTATCGCACTTAGTGTGAATCTTACCCACTCGCTTTCGCGCTTAGGGTGAATCTTACCCACTTGCTATCGCACTCAGTGTGAATCTTAGCCACTCGCTACCACTCTTAGTGTGAATCTTACCAACTCACTATCGCACTTAGTGTGAATCTTACACACTTGCTTTTGCACTTAGTGTGAATCTTACGCACTCGCGATCGCACTTAGAGTGAATCTTACCCACTCGTTATCACACTTAGTGTGAATCTTACCCAGTCGCTATCACACTTAGTGTGAATATTACCCATTCGTTATCACACTTAGTGTGAATCTTACCCACTCGTTATCACACTTAGTATGTTTCTTTCCCAGTCGCTATCGCTCTTTATGTGAAATTTACCCACTCGCTATCACGCTTAGTGTGAATCTTACGCACTTGCTATCGCACTTAGTGTGAATCTTACCTACGTGCTATCGTACTTAGTGTGAGTCTTAACCACTTCCTATCGCACTTAGTGTGAATCTTAACCACCCGCTATCGCACTTAGTGTGAATATTACCCAATCGCTACCGCGCTTTGTGTGAAACTTACCCACTTGCTATCGCACTTAGTGTGAATCTTACCCAGCCTCTATCGCACTTAGTGTGAATCTTACCCAGTCGCTATCACACTTAGTGTGAATCTTACCCACTCGTTCTCACACTTAGTGTGAAGCTTACACACTTGCTATCACACTTAGTGTGAATATTACACATTCGTTATCACACTTAGTGTGAATCTTACCCACTCGTTATCACACTTAGTGTGAAGCTCACCCACTCGCTCTCACACTTTGTGTGAAACTTGCACACTCGCTATCGCACTTAGCGTGAATCTTACACACTCGCTATCTCACTTGATGTGAATCTTCCCCACTTGCTATCGCCCTTAGTGTGAATCTTACCCACTCACTATCGCACATAGTGTGAATTTTACCCAGTCGCTATCGCACTTAGTGTGAATCTTACCCACTTGCTATCACACTTAGTGTGAATCTTCTCCCCTGCTAAAGCACTTAGTGTGAATCTTACCCAATCGCTAGCGCTCTTCGTGTGAATCTTACCCACTCGCTATCGCTCTTAGTGTGAATCTTACCCACTCGCTATCGCACTTAGTGTGAATCTTTCCCACTCGCTTTCTGCACTTGGTGTGAATCTTCCCCACTCGCTATCGCCCTTAGTGTGAAACTTACCCACTCACTATCGCACTTAGTGTGAATGTTACCCAGTCGCTATTGCACTTAGTGTGAATTTTACCCACTTGCTATCACACTTAGTGTGAATCTTCTCCCCTGCTATAGCACTGTGTGTGAATCTTACCCAATCACTATCGCACCTAGTGTGAATCTCAGATACTCGTTATCACATTTAGTGTGAATCTTAATCTAACTGCTACCGCACTTAGTGTGAATCTTACTTACGTGCTATCGTACTTAGTGTGAGTCTTACCCACTTGCTATCGCACTTAGTGTGAATCTTATCCACCCGCTATCGCACTTAGTGTGAATATTACCCAATCGTTACTGCGCTTTTTGTGAATCTTACCCACTCGCTATTGCACTTAGTGTGAATCGTACCCGCTCGCTATCGCACTTAGTGTGAATCTTATCCACTCGCTGTTGCACTTAGTGTCAATCTTAGGCTTATGCTACTGCACTTAGTGTGAATCTTACCCACGCGCTATTGTACTTAGTGTGAGTCTTACCCACTTGCTATCGCACTTAGTGTGAATCTTATCCAACCGCAATCGCACTTAGTGTGAATCTTACCCACTCGTTATCGCGCTTAGTGTGAATCTTACCCACTCGCTAACACTCTTAGTGTGAATCTTAACCACTTGCTATTGCACTTAGCGTGAATCTTAGCCACTCGCTACCACTCTTAGTTTGAATCTAACCAACTCCCTATCGCACTTAGTGTGAATCTTACCCACTTGCTATCACATTTGTGTGAATCTGCCACCTTCTAACGCACTGAGTGTGAATCTTACCCACTCGCTACCGCTCTTAGTCTGAATCTTACCCATTTGCTATCGCACTTAGCTGAATCTTACACACTCGCTATCGCACTTAGTGTGAATCTTACCCACTCGCTATCACAGTTTGTGTGAATCTTATCGACTCGCTATCACGCTTAGTGCGAATCATAGCCACTTGCTATCTTACTTAGTGTGAATCTTACCCACTCGCTACCGCACTTAGTGTGAATCTTACCCACTCGCAATCGCACTTAGTGTGAATCGTACCCACATGCTATTGCACTTAGCGTGAATCTTACCCAGCTGCTATTGCAATTAGTGTGAATCTTACCCAGCCTATATCGCACTTAGTGTAAATCTTACCCAATCGATATCACACTTAGTGTGAATCTTACGCACTCGCTATCGCACTTAGTGTGAATCTTACCCACTCGTTATCACACTTAGTGTGAATCTGCCACCTTCTAACGCACTGAGTGTGAATCTTACCCACTCACTAGCGCTCTTAGTCTGAATCGAACCCACTTGCTATCGCACTTAGCTGAATCTTACCCACTCGCTATCGCACTTAGTGTGAATCTTATCCACTCACTATCACACTTAGTGTGAATCTTACACACTTGCTATCACACTTAGTGTGAATATTACACATTCGTTATCACACTTAGTGTGAATCTTACCCACTCATTATCACACTTAGTGTGAAGCTCACCCACTCGCTATCACACTTTGTGTGAAACTTGCACACTCGCTATCGCACTTAGTGTGAATCTTACACACTCGCTATCTCACTTGATGTGAATCTTCCCCACTTGCTATCGCACTTAGTGTGAATCTTACCCACTCACTATCGCACATAGTGTGAATTTTACCCAGTCGCTATCGCACTTAGTGTGAATCTTACCCACTTGCTATCACACCTAGTGTGAATCTTCTCCCCTGCTAAAGCACTTAGTGTGGATTTTACCCAATCGCTAGCGCTCTTCGTGTGAATCTTACCCACTCGCTATCGGTCTTAGTGTTAATCTTACCCACTCGCTATCGCACTTAGTGTGAATCTTTCCCACTTGCTTTCTGCACTTGGTGTGAATCTTCCCTACTCGCTATCGCACTTAGTGTGAAACTTACCCACTCACTATCGCACTTAGTGTGAATGTTACCCAGTCGCTATTGCACTTAGTGTGAATTTTACCCACTTACTATCACACTTAGTGTGAATCTTCTCCCCTGCTATAGCACTGTGTCTGAATCTTACCCAATCACTATTGCACCTAGTGTGAATCTCAGCTACTCGTTATCACATTTAGTGTGAATCTTAATCTAACTGCTACCGCACTTAATGTGAATCTTACCTATGTACTATCGTACTTAGCGTGAGTCTTACCCACTCGCTACCACTCTTAGTGTGAATCTAACCAACTCCCTATCGCACTTAGTGTGAATCTTACCCACTTGCTATCACATTTGTGTGAATCTGCCACCTTCTAACGCACTGAGTGTGAATCTTACCCACTCGCTACCGCTCTTAGTCTGAATCTTACCCACTCGCTATCGCACTTAGCTGAATCTTACCCACTCGCTATCGCACTTAGTGTGAATCTTAACCACTCGCTATCACAGCTTGTGTGAATCTTATCCACTCGCTATCACACTTAGTGCGAATCATACCCACTTGCTATTTTACTTAGTGTGAATCTTACCCACTCACTACCGCACTTAGTGTGAATCTTTCCCACTCGCTATCTGCTCTTGCTGTGAATCTTCCCCACTCGCTATCGCCCTTAGTGTGAATCTTACCCACTCACTATCGCACTTAGTGTGAATCTTCTCCCCTGCTATAGCACTGTGTGTGAATCTTACCCACTCACTATCGCACCTAGTGTGAATCTCAGCTACTCGTTATCACATTTATTGTGAATTGTAATCTAACTGCTACCGCACTTAGTGTGAATCTTACCTACGCGCTATCGTACTTAGTGTGAGTCTTACCCACTCGCTATCGCACTTAGTGTGAATCTTACCCACTCACTATCATGCTTTGTGTGAATCTTAGCCACTCACTAACGCACTTAGTGTGAATCTTACCCACTCGCTATCATGCTTTGTGTGAATCTTAGCCACTCACTAACGCACTTAGTGTGAATCTTAGCCATTCGCTACCGCTCTTATTGTGAATCTCAGCCACTCGTTATCACACTTAGTGTGAACCTTACCCATTCGCTACCACACCTAGTGTGATTCTTACCCACTCACGATAACACTTAGTGTGAATCTTACCCACTCACTATCACACTTAGTCTCAATCTTACCCACTCGCTATCGCACTTAGTGTGAATCTTACACACTCGCTATCATGCTTTGTGTGAATCTTAGCCACTCACTAACGCACTTAGTGTGAATCTTAGCCATTCGCTACCGCTCTTATTGTGAATCTCAGCCACTCGTTATCACACTTAGTGTGAACCTTACCCATTCGCTACCACACCTAGTGTGATTCTTACCCACTCACGATAACACTTAGTGTGAATCTTAATCTAACTGCTACCGCACTTAGTGTGAATCTTACACACCCGCTATCGCACTTAGTGTGAATCTTACCCACTTGCTATCGCACTTAGTGTGAATCTTATCCACCGGCTATCGCACTTAGCGTGAATCTTACCAACTCGCTACCACGCTTTGTGTGAATCTTAGCCTCTCGCTATCATGCTTAGTGTGAATCTTACCCACTCGCTATCGCACTTACTTTGAATGTTACCCACTCGCTATCACACTTAGTGTGAATCTTACCCACTTGCTCTTGCCCTTAGTGTGAATCTTACCCACTCGCTATCGCACTTTGTGTGAACCTTACCCACTCGCTACAACACTTAGTGTGAATCTTACCCACTCGCTATCGCACTTAGCGTGAATCTTAGCCACTCGCTACCACTCTTAGTGTGAATCTTACCCACTCACTATCGCACTTAGTGTGAATCTTACCCACTCGCTTTTGCACTTAGTGTGAATCTTACGCACTCGCTATCGCACTTAGTGTGAATGTTACCCAGTCGCTATCACACTTAGTGTGAATCTTAGCCAGTCACTATCGCACTTACTGTGAATCTTACCCACTTGCTATCACATTTGTGTGAATCTGCCACCTTCTAACGCACTGAGTGTGAATCTTACCCACTCGCTACCACTCTTAGTGTGAATCTTACCAACTCACTATCACACTTAGTGTGAATCTTACCCACTCGCTATCACAGTTTGTGTGAATCTTATCCACTCGCTATCACGCTTAGTGCGAATCATACCCAATTTCTATCGCACTTAGTGTGAATCTTACCCACTTGCTACCGCACTTAGTGTGAATCTTACCCACTCGCAATCGCAGTTAGTGTGAATCGTACCCACTTGCTATCGCACTTAGTGTGAATCTTACCCAGCCTCTATCGCACTTAGTTTGAATCTTACCCAGTCGCTATCACAATTAGTGTGAACCTTAGCCAGTCACTATCGCACGTAGTGTCAATCTTACCCACTTGCTATCACACTTTCTGTGAATCTTACCCACTTGCTATCACACTTAGTGTTTATCTACCACCTTCTAACGCGCTGAGTGTGAATCTTACCCACTCGCTACCGCTCTTAGTGTGAATCTTACCCACTCGCTATCGCACTTAGCGTGAATCTTACCCACTCGCTATCGCACTTAGTGTGAATCTTACCCACTCGCTATCACAGTTTTTGTGAATCTTACCCACTCGCTATCACGCGTAGTGCGAATCGTACCCACTTGCTATTGCACTTAGTGTGAATCTTACTCACTCACTATCGCACTTATTGTGAATGTTACCCAGTCGCTATTGCACTTAGTGTGAATTTTACCCACTTGCTATCACACTTAGTGTGAATCTTCTCCCCTGCTTTAGCACTGTGTGCGAATATTACCCACTCACTACCGCGCTTTGCGTGAATCTTACCTACTCGCTATTGCACTTAGTGTGAATCATACCCACTCGCTATCGCACTTAGTGTGAATCTTATCCACTCGCTATTGCACTTAGTGTCAATCTTAGGCTTATGCTACTGCACTTAGTGTGAATCTTACCCACGCACTGTTGTACTTAGTGTGAGTCTTACCCACTTGCTATCGCACTTAGTGTGAATCTTATCCAACCGCTATCGCACTTAGTGTGAATCTTACCCACTCGCTTTCGCGCTTAGTGTGAATCTTACCCACTTGCTATCGCACTCAGTGTGAATCTTAGCCACTCGCTACCACTCTTAGTGTGAATCTTACCAACTCACTATCGCACTTAGTGTGAATCTTACACACTTGCTTTTGCACTTAGTGTGAATCTTATACACTCGCTATCGCACTTAGAGTGAATCTTACCCACTCGTTATCACACTTAGTGTGAATCTTACCCACTCGTTATCACACTTAGTGTGAATCTTACCCAGTCGCTATCACACTTAGTGTGAATATTAACCATTCGTTATCACACTTAGTGTGAATCTTACCCACTCGTTATCACACTTAGTATGTTTCTTTCCCAGTCGCTATCGCTCTTTGTGTGAAATTTACCCACTCGCTATCACGCTTAGTGTGAATCTTACGCACTTGCTATCGCACTTAGTGTGAATCTTACCTACGTGCTATCGTACTTAGTGTGAGTCTTAACCATTTCCTATCGCACTTAGTGTGAATCTTAACCACCCGCTATCGCACTTAGTGTGAATATTACCCAATCGCTACCGCGCTTTGTGTGAAACTTACCCACTTGCTATCGCACTTAGTGTGAATCTTACCCAGCCTCTATCGCACTTAGTGTGAATCTTACCCAGTCGCTATCACACTTAGTGTGAATCTTACCCACTCGTTCTCACACTTAGTGTGAATCTTACACACTTGCTATCACACTTAGTGTGAATATTACACATTCGTTATCACACTTAGTGTGAATCTTACCCACTCGTTATCACACTTAGTGTGAAGCTCACCCACTCGCTATCACACTTTGTGTGAAACTTGCACACTCGCTATCGCACTTAGTGTGAATCTTACACACTCGCTATCTCACTTGATGTGAATCTTCCCCACTTGCTATCACCCTTAGTGTGAATCTTACCCACTCGCTATCGCACATAGTGTGAATTTTACCCAGTCGCTATCGCACTTAGTGTGAATCTTACCCACTTGCTATCACACTTAGTGTGAATCTTCTCCCCTGCTAAAGCACTTAGTGTGAATCTTACCCAATCGCTAGCGCTCTTCGTGTGAATCTTACCCACTCGCTATCGCTCTTAGTGTGAATCTTACCCACTCGCTATCGCACTTAGTGTGAATCTTTCCCACTCGCTTTCTGCACTTGGTGTGAATCTTCCCCACTCGCTATCGCCCTTAGTGTGAAACTTACCCACTCACTATCGCACTTAGTGTGAATGCTACCCAGTCGCTATTGCACTTATTGTGAATTTTAACCACTTGCTATCACACTTAGTGTGAATCTTCTCCCCTGCTATAGCACTGTGTGTGAATCTTACCCAATCACTATCGCACTTAGTGTGAATCTCAGATACTCGTTATCACATTTAGTGTGAATCTTAATCTAACTGCTACCGCACTTAGTGTGAATCTTACCCACTTGCTATCGCACTTAGTGTGAATCTTATCCACCCGCTATCGCACTTAGTGTGAATATTACCCAATCGTTACTGCGCTTTTTGTGAATCTTACCCACTCGCTATTGCACTTAGTGTGAATCGTAACCACTCGCTATCGCACTTAGTGTGAATCTTATCCACTCGCTGTTGCACTTAGTGTCAATCTTAGGCTTAAGCTACTGCACTTAGTGTGAATCTTACCCACTCGCTTTCGCGCTTAGTGTGAATCTTACCCACTTGCTATCGCACTCAGTGTGAATCTTAGCCACTCGCTACCACTCTTAGTGTGAATCTTACCAACTCACTATCGCACTTAGTGTGAATCTTACACACTCGTTCTCACACTTAGTGTGAATCTTACACACTTGCTATCACACTTAGTGTGAATATTACACATTCGTTATCACACTTAGTGTGAATCTTACCCACTCGTTATCACACTTAGTGTGAAGCTCACCCACTCGCTATCGCACTTAGTGTGAATCTTACACACTCGCTATCTCACTTGATGTGAATCTTCCCCACTTGCTATCGCCCTTAGTGTGAATCTTACCCACTCGCTATCGCACATAGTGTGAATTTTACCCAGTCGCTATCGCACTTAGTGTGAATCTTACCCACTTGCTATCACACTTAGTGTGAATCTTCTCCCCTGCTAAAGCACTTAGTGTGAATCTTACCCAATCGCTAGCGCTCTTCGTGTGAATCTTACCCACTCGCTATCGCTCTTAGTGTGAATCTTACCCACTCGCTATCGCACTTAGTGTGAATCTTTCCCACTCGCTTTCTGCACTTGGTGTGAATCTTCCCCACTCGCTATCGCCCTTAGTGTGAAACTTACCCACTCACTATCGCACTTAGTGTGAATGTTACCCAGTCGCTATTGCACTTAGTGTGAATTTTACCCACTTGCTATCACACTTAGTGTGAATCTTCTCCCCTGCTATAGCACTGTGTGTGAATCTTACCCAATCACTATCGCACCTAGTGTGAATCTCAGATACTCGTTATCACATTTAGTGTGAATCTTAATCTAACTGCTACCGCACTTAGTGTGAATCTTACCTACGTGCTATCGTACTTAGTGTGAGTCTTACCCACTTGCTATCGCACTTAGTGTGAATCTTATCCACCCGCTATCGCACTTAGTGTGAATATTACCCAATCGTTACTGCGCTTTTTGTGAATCGTACCCACTCGCTATTGCACTTAGTGTGAATCGTACCCACTCGCTATCGCACTTAGTGTGAATCTTATCCACTCGCTGTTGCACTTAGTGTCAATCTTAGGCTTATGCTACTGCACTTAGTGTGAATCTTACCCACGCGCTATTGTACTTAGTGTGAGTCTTACCCACTTGCTATCGCACTTAGTGTGAATCTTATCCAACCGCAATCGCACTTAGTGTGAATCTTACCCACTCGTTATCGCGCTTAGTGTGAATCTTACCCACTCGCTAACACTCTTAGTGTGAATCTTAACCACTTGCTATTGCACTTAGCGTGAATCTTAGCCACTCGCTACCACTCTTAGTGTGAATCTAACCAACTCCCTATCGCACTTAGTGTGAATCTTACCCACTTGCTATCACATTTGTGTGAATCTGCCACCTTCTAACGCACTGAGTGTGAATCTTACCCACTCGCTACCGCTCTTAGTCTGAATCTTACCCATTCGCTATCGCACTTAGCTGAATCTTACACACTCGCTATCACACTTAGTGTGAATCTTACCCACTTGCTATCACAGTTTGTGTGAATCTTATCGACTCGCTATCACGCTTAGTGCGAATCATAGCCACTTGCTATCTTACTTAGTGTGAATCTTACCCACTCGCTACCGCACTTAGTGTGAATCTTACCCACTCGCAATCGCACTTAGTGTGAATCGTACCCACATGCTATTGCACTTAGCGTGAATCTTACCCAGCTGCTATTGCAATTAGTGTGAATCTTACCCAGCCTATATCGCACTTAGTGTAAATCTTACCCAATCGATATCACACTTAGTGTGAATCTTACGCACTCGCTATCGCACTTAGTGTGAATCTTACCCACTCGTTATCACACTTAGTGTGAATCTGCCACCTTCTAACGCACTGAGTGTGAATCTTACCCACTCACTACCGCTCTTAGTCTGAATCGAACCCACTCGCTATCGCACTTAGCTGAATCTTACCCACTCGCTATCGCACTTAGTGTGAATCTTACCCACTCGCTATCTCAGTTTGTGTGAATCTTATCCACTCACTATCACACTTAGTGTGAATCTTACACACTTGCTATCACACTTAGTGTGAATATTACACATTCGTTATCACACTTAGTGTGAATCTTACCCACTCATTATCACACTTAGTGTGAAGCTCACCCACTCGCTATCACACTTTGTGTGAAACTTGCACACTCGCTATCTCACTTAGTGTGAATCTTACACACTCGCTATCTCACTTGATGTGAATCTTCCCCACTTGCTATCGCCCTTAGTGTGAATCTTACCCACTCACTATCGCACTTAGTGTGAATCTTACCCACTCACTATCACACTTAGTCTCAATCTTACCCACTCGCTATCGCACTTAGTGTGAATCTTACACACTCGCTATCATGCTTTGTGTGAATCTTAGCCACTCACTAACGCACTTTGTATGAATCTTAGCCATTCGCTACCGCTCTTATTGTGAATCTCAGCCACTCGTTATCACACTTAGTGTGAACCTTACCCATTCGCTACCACACCTAGTGTGATTCTTACCCACTCACGATAACACTTAGTGTGAATCTTAATCTAACTGCTACCGCACTTAGTGTGAATCTTACACACCCGCTATCGCACTTAGTGTGAATCTTACCCACTTGCTATCGCACTTAGTGTGAATCTTATCCACCGGCTATCGCACTTAGCGTGAATCTTACCAACTCGCTACCACGCTTTGTGTGAATCTTAGCCTCTCGCTATCATGCTTAGTGTGAATCTTACCCACTCGCTATCGCACTTACTTTGAATGTTACCCACTCGCTATCACACTTAGTGTGAATCTTACCCACTCGCTCTTGCCCTTAGTGTGAATCTTACCCACTCGCTATCGCACTTTGTGTGAACCTTACCCACTCGCTACAACACTTAGTGTGAATCTTACCCACTCGCTATCGCACTTAGCGTGAATCTTAGCCACTCGCTACCACTCTTAGTGTGAATCTTACCCACTCACTATCGCACTTAGTGTGAATCTTACCCACTCGCTATCACAGTTTTTGTGAATCTTACCCACTCGCTATCACGCGTAGTGCGAATCGTACCCACTTGCTATTGCACTTAGTGTGAATCTTACTCACTCACTATCGCACTTATTGTGAATGTTACCCAGTCGCTATTGCACTTAGTGTGAATTTTACCCACTTGCTATCACACTTAGTGTGAATCTTCTCCCCTGCTTTAGCACTGTGTGTGAATATTACCCACTCACTACCGCGCTTTGTGTGAATCTTACCGACTCGCTATTGCACTTAGTGTGAATCATACCCACTCGCTATCGCACTTAGTGTGAATCTTATCCACTCGCTATTGCACTTAGTGTCAATCTTAGGCTTATGCTACTGCACTTAGTGTGAATCTTACCCACGCACTGTTGTACTTAGTGTGAGTCTTACCCACTTGCTATCGCACTTAGTGTGAATCTTATCCAACCGCTATCGCACTTAGTGTGAATCTTACCCACTCGCTTTCGCGCTTAGTGTGAATCTTACCCACTTGCTATCGCACTCAGTGTGAATCTTAGCCACTCGCTACCACTCTTAGTGTGAATCTTACCAACTCACTATCGCACTTAGTGTGAATCTTACACACTCGTTCTCACACTTAGTGTGAATCTTACACACTTGCTATCACACTTAGTGTGAATATTACACATTCGTTATCACACTTAGTGTGAATCTTACCCACTCGTTATCACACTTAGTGTGAAGCTCACCCACTCGCTATCACACTTTGTGTGAAACTTGCACACTCGCTATCGCACTTAGTGTGAATCTTACACACTCGCTATCTCACTTGATGTGAATCTTCCCCACTTGCTATCGCCCTTAGTGTGAATCTTACCCACTCGCTATCGCACATAGTGTGAATTTTACCCAGTCGCTATCGCACTTAGTGTGAATCTTACCCACTTGCTATCACACTTAGTGTGAATCTTCTCCCCTGCTAAAGCACTTAGTGTGAATCTTACCCAATCGCTAGCGCTCTTCGTGTGAATCTTACCCACTCGCTATCGCTCTTAGTGTGAATCTTACCCACTCGCTATCGCACTTAGTGTGAATCTTTCCCACTCGCTTTCTGCACTTGGTGTGAATCTTCCCCACTCACTATCGCCCTTAGTGTGAAACTTACCCACTCACTATCGCACTTAGTGTGAATGTTACCCAGTCGCTATTGCACTTAGTGTGAATTTTACCCACTTGCTATCACACTTAGTGTGAATCTTCTCCCCTGCTATAGCACTGTGTGTGAATCTTACCCAATCACTATCGCACCTAGTGTGAATCTCAGATACTCGTTATCACATTTAGTGTGAATCTTAATCTAACTGCTACCGCACTTAGTGTGAATCTTACCTACGTGCTATCGTACTTAGTGTGAGTCTTACCCACTTGCTATCGCACTTAGTGTGAATCTTATCCACCCGCTATCGCACTTAGTGTGAATATTACCCAATCGTTACTGCGCTTTTTGTGAATCGTACCCACTCGCTATTGCACTTAGTGTGAATCGTACCCACTCGCTATCGCACTTAGTGTGAATCTTATCCACTCGCTGTTGCACTTAGTGTCAATCTTAGGCTTATGCTACTGCACTTAGTGTGAATCTTACCCACGCGCTATTGTACTTAGTGTGAGTCTTACCCACTTGCTATCGCACTTAGTGTGAATCTTATCCAACCGCAATCGCACTTAGTGTGAATCTTACCCACTCGTTATCGCGCTTAGTGTGAATCTTACCCACTCGCTAACACTCTTAGTGTGAATCTTAACCACTTGCTATTGCACTTAGCGTGAATCTTAGCCACTCGCTACCACTCTTAGTGTGAATCTAACCAACTCCCTATCGCACTTAGTGTGAATCTTACCCACTTGCTATCACATTTGTGTGAATCTGCCACCTTCTAACGCACTGAGTGTGAATCTTACCCACTCGCTACCGCTCTTAGTCTGAATCTTACCCATTCACTATCGCACTTAGCTGAATCTTACACACTCGCTATCACACTTAGTGTGAATCTTACCCACTTGCTATCACAGTTTGTGTGAATCTTATCGACTCGCTATCACGCTTAGTGCGAATCATAGCCACTTGCTATCTTACTTAGTGTGAATCTTACCCACTCGCTACCGCACTTAGTGTGAATCTTACCCACTCGCAATCGCACTTAGTGTGAATCGTACCCACATGCTATTGCACTTAGCGTGAATCTTACCCAGCTGCTATTGCAATTAGTGTGAATCTTACCCAGCCTATATCGCACTTAGTGTAAATCTTACCCAATCGATATCACACTTAGTGTGAATCTTACGCACTCGCTATCGCACTTAGTGTGAATCTTACCCACTCGTTATCACACTTAGTGTGAATCTGCCACCTTCTAACGCACTGAGTGTGAATCTTACCCACTCACTACCGCTCTTAGTCTGAATCGAACCCACTCGCTATCGCACTTAGCTGAATCTTACCCACTCGCTATCGCACTTAGTGTGAATCTTACCCACTCGCTATCTCAGTTTGTGTGAATCTTATCCACTCACTATCACACTTAGTGTGAATCTTACACACTTGCTATCACACTTAGTGTGAATATTACACATTCGTTATCACACTTAGTGTGAATCTTACCCACTCATTATCACACTTAGTGTGAAGCTCACCCACTCGCTATCACACTTTGTGTGAAACTTGCACACTCGCTATCTCACTTAGTGTGAATCTTACACACTCGCTATCTCACTTGATGTGAATCTTCCCCACTTGCTATCGCCCTTAGTGTGAATCTTACCCACTCACTATCGCACTTAGTGTGAATCTTACCCACTCACTATCACACTTAGTCTCAATCTTACCCACTCGCTATCGCACTTAGTGTGAATCTTACACACTCGCTATCATGCTTTGTGTGAATCTTAGCCACTCACTAACGCACTTTGTATGAATCTTAGCCATTCGCTACCGCTCTTATTGTGAATCTCAGCCACTCGTTATCACACTTAGTGTGAACCTTACCCATTCGCTACCACACCTAGTGTGATTCTTACCCACTCACGATAACACTTAGTGTGAATCTTAATCTAACTGCTACCGCACTTAGTGTGAATCTTACACACCCGCTATCGCACTTAGTGTGAATCTTACCCACTTGCTATCGCACTTAGTGTGAATCTTATCCACCGGCTATCGCACTTAGCGTGAATCTTACCAACTCGCTACCACGCTTTGTGTGAATCTTAGCCTCTCGCTATCATGCTTAGTGTGAATCTTACCCACTCGCTATCGCACTTACTTTGAATGTTACCCACTCGCTATCACACTTAGTGTGAATCTTACCCACTCGCTCTTGCCCTTAGTGTGAATCTTACCCACTCGCTATCGCACTTTGTGTGAACCTTACCCACTCGCTACAACACTTAGTGTGAATCTTACCCACTCGCTATCGCACTTAGCGTGAATCTTAGCCACTCGCTACCACTCTTAGTGTGAATCTTACCCACTCACTATCGCACTTAGTGTGAATCTTACCCACTCGCTATCACAGTTTTTGTGAATCTTACCCACTCGCTATCACGCGTAGTGCGAATCGTACCCACTTGCTATTGCACTTAGTGTGAATCTTACTCACTCACTATCGCACTTATTGTGAATGTAACCCAGTCGCTATTGCACTTAGTGTGAATTTTACCCACTTGCTATCACACTTAGTGTGAATCTTCTCCCCTGCTTTAGCACTGTGTGTGAATATTACCCACTCACTACCGCGCTTTGTGTGAATCTTACCGACTCGCTATTGCACTTAGTGTGAATCATACCCACTCGCTATCGCACTTAGTGTGAATCTTATCCACTCGCTATTGCACTTAGTGTCAATCTTAGGCTTATGCTACTGCACTTAGTGTGAATCTTACCCACGCACTGTTGTACTTAGTGTGAGTCTTACCCACTTGCTATCGCACTTAGTGTGAATCTTATCCAACCGCTATCGCACTTAGTGTGAATCTTACCCACTCGCTTTCGCGCTTAGTGTGAATCTTACCCACTTGCTATCGCACTCAGTGTGAATCTTAGCCACTCGCTACCACTCTTAGTGTGAATCTTACCAACTCACTATCGCACTTAGTGTGAATCTTACACACTTGCTTTTGCACTTAGTGTGAATCTTACGCACTCGCTATCGCACTTAGAGTGAATCTTACCCACTCGTTATCACACTTAGTGTGAATCTTACCCACTCGTTATCACACTTAGTGTGAATCTTACCCAGTCGCTATCACACTTAGTGTGAATATTACCCATTCGTTATCACACTTAGTGTGAATCTTACCCACTCGTTATCACACTTAGTATGTTTCTTTCCCAGTCGCTATCGCTCTTTATGTGAAATTTACCCACTCGCTATAACGCTTAGTGTGAATCTTACGCACTTGCTATCGCACTTAGTGTGAATCTTACCTACGTGCTATCGTACTTAGTGTGAGTCTTAACCACTTCCTATCGCACTTAGTGTGAATCTTAACCACCCGCTATCGCACTTAGTGTGAATATTACCCAATCGCTACCGCGCTTTGTGTGAAACTTACCCACTTGCTATCGCACTTAGTGTGAATCTTACCCAGCCTCTATCGCACTTAGTGTGAATCTTACCCAGTCGCTATCACACTTAGTGTGAATCTTACCCACTCGTTCTCACACTTAGTGTGAAGCTTACACACTTGCTATCACACTTAGTGTGAATATTACACATTCGTTATCACACTTAGTGTGAATCTTACCCACTCGTTATCACACTTAGTGTGAAGCTCACCCACTCGCTATCACACTTTGTGTGAAACTTGCACACTCGCTATCGCACTTAGCGTGAATCTTACACACTCGCTATCTCACTTGATGTGAATCTTCCCCACTTGCTATCGCCCTAAGTGTGAATCTTACCCACTCACTATCGCACATAGTGTGAATTTTACCCAGTCGCTATCGCACTTAGTGTGAATCTTACCCACTTGCTATCACACTTAGTGTGAATCTTCTCCCCTGCTAAAGCACTTAGTGTGAATCTTACCCAATCGCTAGCGCTCTTCGTGTGAATCTTACCCACTCGCTATCGCTCTTAGTGTGAATCTTCTCCCCTGCTAAAGCACTTAGTGTGAATCTTACCCAATCGCTAGCGCTCTTCGTGTGAATCTTACCCACTCGCTATCGCTCTTAGTGTGAATCTTTCCCACTCGCTTTCTGCACTTGGTGTGAATCTTCCCCACTCGCTATCGCCCTTAGTGTGAAACTTACCCACTCACTATCGCACTTAGTGTGAATGTTACCCAGTCGCTATTGCACTTAGTGTGAATTTTACCCACTTGCTATCACACTTAGTGTGAATCTTCTCCCCTGCTATAGCACTGTGTGTGAATCTTACCCAATCACTATCGCACCTAGTGTGAATCTCAGATACTCGTTATCACATTTAGTGTGAATCTTAATCTAACTGCTACCGCACTTAGTGTGAATCTTACTTACGTGCTATCGTACTTAGTGTGAGTCTTACCCACTTGCTATCGCACTTAGTGTGAATCTTATCCACCCGCTATCGCACTTAGTGTGAATATTACCCAATCGTTACTGCGCTTTTTGTGAATCTTACCCACTCGCTATTGCACTTAGTGTGAATCGTACCCGCTCGCTATCGCACTTAGTGTGAATCTTATCCACTCGCTGTTGCACTTAGTGTCAATCTTAGGCTTATGCTACTGCACTTAGTGTGAATCTTACCCACGCGCTATTGTACTTAGTGTGAGTCTTACCCACTTGCTATCGCACTTAGTGTGAATCTTATCCAACCGCAATCGCACTTAGTGTGAATCTTACCCACTCGTTATCGCGCTTAGTGTGAATCTTACCCACTCGCTAACACTCTTAGTGTGAATCTTAACCACTTGCTATTGCACTTAGCGTGAATCTTAGCCACTCGCTACCACTCTTAGTTTGAATCTAACCAACTCCCTATCGCACTTAGTGTGAATCTTACCCACTTGCTATCACATTTGTGTGAATCTGCCACCTTCTAACGCACTGAGTGTGAATCTTACCCACTCGCTACCGCTCTTAGTCTGAATCTTACCCATTCGCTATCGCACTTAGCTGAATCTTACACACTCGCTATCGCACTTAGTGTGAATCTTACCCACTCGCTATCACAGTTTGTGTGAATCTTATCGACTCGCTATCACGCTTAGTGCGAATCATAGCCACTTGCTATCTTACTTAGTGTGAATCTTACCCACTCGCTACCGCACTTAGTGTGAATCTTACCCACTCGCAATCGCACTTAGTGTGAATCGTACCCACATGCTATTGCACTTAGCGTGAATCTTACCCAGCTGCTATTGCAATTAGTGTGAATCTTACCCAGCCTATATCGCACTTAGTGTAAATCTTACCCAATCGATATCACACTTAGTGTGAATCTTACGCACTCGCTATCGCACTTAGTGTGAATCTTACCCACTCGTTATCACACTTAGTGTGAATCTGCCACCTTCTAACGCACTGAGTGTGAATCTTACCCACTCACTACCGCTCTTAGTCTGAATCGAACCCACTTGCTATCGCACTTAGCTGAATCTTACCCACTCGCTATCGCACTTAGTGTGAATCTTATCCACTCACTATCACACTTAGTGTGAATCTTACACACTTGCTATCACACTTAGTGTGAATATTACACATTCGTTATCACACTTAGTGTGAATCTTACCCACTCATTATCACACTTAGTGTGAAGCTCACCCAAACGCTATCACACTTTGTGTGAAACTTGCACACTCGCTATCGCACTTAGTGTGAATCTTACACACTCGCTATCTCACTTGATGTGAATCTTCCCCACTTGCTATCGCACTTAGTGTGAATCTTACCCACTCACTATCGCACATAGTATGAATTTTACCCAGTCGCTATCGCACTTAGTGTGAATCTTACCCACTTGCTATCACACCTAGTGTGAATCTTCTCCCCTGCTAAAGCACTTAGTGTGGATTTTACCCAATCGCTAGCGCTCTTCGTGTGAATCTTACCCACTCGCTATCGGTCTTAGTGTTAATCTTACCCACTCGCTATCGCACTTAGTGTGAATCTTTCCCACTTGCTTTCTGCACTTGGTGTGAATCTTCCCCACTCGCTATCGCACTTAGTGTGAAACTTACCCACTCACTATCGCACTTAGTGTGAATGTTACCCAGTCGCTATTGCACTTAGTGTGAATTTTACCCACTTACTATCACACTTAGTGTGAATCTTCTCCCCTGCTATAGCACTGTGTCTGAATCTTACCCAATCACTATTGCACCTAGTGTGAATCTCAGCTACTCGTTATCACATTTAGTGTGAATCTTAATCTAACTGCTACCGCACTTAATGTGAATCTTACCTATGTACTATCGTACTTAGCGTGAGTCTTACCCACTCGCTACCACTCTTAGTGTGAATCTAACCAACTCCCTATCGCACTTAGTGTGAATCTTACCCACTTGCTATCACATTTGTGTGAATCTGCCACCTTCTAACGCACTGAGTGTGAATCTTACCCACTCGCTATCGCACTTAGCTGAATCTTACCCACTCGCTATCGCACTTAGTGTGAATCTTAACCACTCGCTATCACAGTTTGTGTGAATCTTATCCACTCGCTATCACACTTAGTGCGAATCATACCCACTTGCTATTTTACTTAGTGTGAATCTTACCCACTCACTACCGCACTTAGTGTGAATCTTACCCACTCGCAATCGCACTTAGTGTGAATCTTACGCACTCGCTATCGCACTTAGTGTGAATCTTACCCACTCGTTATCACACTTAGTGTGAATCTTACCCACTCGTTATCACACTTAGTGTGAATCTTACCCAGTCGCTATCACACTTAGTGTGAATCTTACCCATTCGTTATCACACTTAGTGTGAATCTTACCCACTCGTTATCACACTTAGTGTGAATCTTACCCACTCACTCTCACACTTAGTATGTTTCTTTCCCACTCGCTATCGCTCTTAGTGTGAAATTTACCCACTCGCTATCACGCTTAGTGTCAATCTTTCCCACTCGCTATCGCACTTAGTGTGAAACTTACCCACTTGCTATCGCACTTAGTGTGAATCTTACCCAGCCTCTATCGCACTTAGTGTGAATCTTGCCCAGTCGCTTTCACACTTAGTGTGAATCTTACCCACTCGTTCTCACACTTAGTGTGAATCTTACACACTTGCTATCGCACTTAGTGTGAATATTACCCATTCGTTATCACACTTAGTGTGAATCTTACCCAGTCATTATCACACTTTGTGTGAATCTTACACACTTGCTATCACTCTTAGTGTGAATCTTACCCACTCGCTATCGCACTTGATGTGAATCTTCCCCACTTGCTATCGCCCTTAGTGTGAATATTACCCATTCGTTATCACACTTAGTGTGAATCTTACCCAGTCGCTATCACACTTAGTGTGAATATTACCCATTCGTTATCACACTTAGTGTGAATCTTACCCACTCGTTATCACACTTAGTATGTTTCTTTCCCAGTCGCTATCGCTCTTTATGTGAAATTTACCCACTCGCTATCACGCTTGGTGTGAATCTTACGCACTTGCTATCGCACTTAGTGTGAATCTTACCTACGTGCTATCGTACTTAGTGTGAGTCTTAACCACTTCCTATCGCACTTAGTGTGAATCTTAACCACCCGCTATCGCACTTAGTGTGAATATTACCCAATCGCTACCGCGCTTTGTGTGAAACTTACCCACTTGCTATCGCACTTAGTGTGAATCTTACCCAGCCTCTATCGCACTTAGTGTGAATCTTACCCAGTCGCTATCACACTTAGTGTGAATCTTACCCACTCGTTCTCACACTTAGTGTGAAGCTTACACACTTGCTATCACACTTAGTGTGAATATTACACATTCGTTATCACACTTAGTGTGAATCTTACCCACTCGTTATCACACTTAGTGTGAAGCTCACCCACTCGCTATCACACTTTGTGTGAAACTTGCACACTCGCTATCGCACTTAGCGTGAATCTTACACACTCGCTATCTCACTTGATGTGAATCTTCCCCACTTGCTATCGCCCTAAGTGTGAATCTTACCCACTCACTATCGCACATAGTGTGAATTTTACCCAGTCGCTATTGCACTTAGTGTGAATCTTACCCACTTGCTATCACACTTAGTGTGAATCTTCTCCCCTGCTAAAGCACTTAGTGTGAATCTTACCCAATCGCTAGCGCTCTTCGTGTGAATCTTACCCACTCGCTATCGCTCTTAGTGTGAATCTTCTCCCCTGCTAAAGCACTTAGTGTGAATCTTACCCAATCGCTAGCGCTCTTCGTGTGAATCTTACCCACTCGCTATCGCTCTTAGTGTGAATCTTTCCCACTCGCTTTCTGCACTTGGTGTGAATCTTCCCCACTCGCTATCGCCCTTAGTGTGAAACTTACCCACTCACTATCGCACTTAGTGTGAATGTTACCCAGTCGCTATTGCACTTAGTGTGAATTTTACCCACTTGCTATCACACTTAGTGTGAATCTTCTCCCCTGCTATAGCACTGTGTGTGAATCTTACCCAATCACTATCGCACCTAGTGTGAATCTCAGATACTCGTTATCACATTTAGTGTGAATCTTAATCTAACTGCTACCGCACTTAGTGTGAATCTTACTTACGTGCTATCGTACTTAGTGTGAGTCTTACCCACTTGCTATCGCACTTAGTGTGAATCTTATCCACCCGCTATCGCACTTAGTGTGAATATTACCCAATCGTTACTGCGCTTTTTGTGAATCTTACCCACTCGCTATTGCACTTAGTGTGAATCGTACCCGCTCGCTATCGCACTTAGTGTGAATCTTATCCACTCGCTGTTGCACTTAGTGTCAATCTTAGGCTTATGCTACTGCACTTAGTGTGAATCTTACCCACGCGCTATTGTACTTAGTGTGAGTCTTACCCACTTGCTATCGCACTTAGTGTGAATCTTATCCAACCGCAATCGCACTTAGTGTGAATCTTACCCACTCGTTATCGCGCTTAGTGTGAATCTTACCCACTCGCTAACACTCTTAGTGTGAATCTTAACCACTTGCTATTGCACTTAGCGTGAATCTTAGCCACTCGCTACCACTCTTAGTTTGAATCTAACCAACTCCCTATCGCACTTAGTGTGAATCTTACCCACTTGCTATCACATTTGTGTGAATCTGCCACCTTCTAACGCACTGAGTGTGAATCTTACCCACTCGCTACCGCTCTTAGTCTGAATCTTACCCATTCGCTATCGCACTTAGCTGAATCTTACACACTCGCTATCGCACTTAGTGTGAATCTTACCCACTCGCTATCACAGTTTGTGTGAATCTTATCGACTCGCTATCACGCTTAGTGCGAATCATAGCCACTTGCTATCTTACTTAGTGTGAATCTTACCCACTCGCTACCGCACTTAGTGTGAATCTTACCCACTCGCAATCGCACTTAGTGTGAATCGTACCCACATGCTATTGCACTTAGCGTGAATCTTACCCAGCTGCTATTGCAATTAGTGTGAATCTTACCCAGCCTATATCGCACTTAGTGTAAATCTTACCCAATCGATATCACACTTAGTGTGAATCTTACGCACTCGCTATCGCACTTAGTGTGAATCTTACCCACTCGTTATCACACTTAGTGTGAATCTGCCACCTTCTAACGCACTGAGTGTGAATCTTACCCACTCACTACCGCTCTTAGTCTGAATCGAACCCACTTGCTATCGCACTTAGCTGAATCTTACCCACTCGCTATCGCACTTAGTGTGAATCTTATCCACTCACTATCACACTTAGTGTGAATCTTACACACTTGCTATCACACTTAGTGTGAATATTACACATTCGTTATCACACTTAGTGTGAATCTTACCCACTCATTATCACACTTAGTGTGAAGCTCACCCAAACGCTATCACACTTTGTGTGAAACTTGCACACTCGCTATCGCACTTAGTGTGAATCTTACACACTCGCTATCTCACTTGATGTGAATCTTCCCCACTTGCTATCGCACTTAGTGTGAATCTTACCCACTCACTATCGCACATAGTATGAATTTTACCCAGTCGCTATCGCACTTAGTGTGAATCTTACCCACTTGCTATCACACCTAGTGTGAATCTTCTCCCCTGCTAAAGCACTTAGTGTGGATTTTACCCAATCGCTAGCGCTCTTCGTGTGAATCTTACCCACTCGCTATCGGTCTTAGTGTTAATCTTACCCACTCGCTATCGCACTTAGTGTGAATCTTTCCCACTTGCTTTCTGCACTTGGTGTGAATCTTCCCCACTCGCTATCGCACTTAGTGTGAAACTTACCCACTCACTATCGCACTTAGTGTGAATGTTACCCAGTCGCTATTGCACTTAGTGTGAATTTTACCCACTTACTATCACACTTAGTGTGAATCTTCTCCCCTGCTATAGCACTGTGTCTGAATCTTACCCAATCACTATTGCACCTAGTGTGAATCTCAGCTACTCGTTATCACATTTAGTGTGAATCTTAATCTAACTGCTACCGCACTTAATGTGAATCTTACCTATGTACTATCGTACTTAGCGTGAGTCTTACCCACTCGCTACCACTCTTAGTGTGAATCTAACCAACTCCCTATCGCACTTAGTGTGAATCTTACCCACTTGCTATCACATTTGTGTGAATCTGCCACCTTCTAACGCACTGAGTGTGAATCTTACCCACTCGCTAACGCACTTTGCGTGAATCTTAGCCATTCGCTACCGCTCTTATTGTGAATCTCAGCCACTCGTTATCACACTTAGTGTGAACCTTACCCATTCGCTACCACACCTAGTGTGATTCTTACCCACTCACGATAACACTTAGTCTGAATCTTAATCTAACTGCTACCGCACTTAGTGTGAATCTTACACACCCGCTATCGCACTTAGTGTGAATCTTACCCACTTGCTATCGCACTTAGTGTGAATCTTATCCACCGGCTATCGCACTTAGCGTGAATCTTACCAACTCGCTACCACGCTTTGTGTGAATCTTAGCCTCTCGCTATCATGCTTAGTGTGAATCTTACACACTCGCTATCACACTTACTTTGAATGTTACCCACTCGCTATCACACTTAGTGTGAATCTTACCCACTCGCTCTTGCCCTTAGTGTGAATCTTACCCACTCGCTATCGCACTTTGTGTGAACCTTACCCACTCGCTACAACACTTAGTGTGAATCTTACCCACTCGCTATCGCACTTAGCGTGAATCTTAGCCACTCGCTACCACTCTTAGTGTGAATCTTACCCACTCACTATCGCACTTAGTGTGAATCTTACCCACTCGCTTTTGCACTTAGTGTGAACCTTACGCACTCGCTATCGCACTTAGTGTGAATGTTACCCAGTCGCTATCACACTTAGTGTGAATCTTAGCCAGTCACTATCGCACTTACTGTGAATCTTACCCACTTGCTATCACATTTGTGTGAATCTGCCACCTTCTAACGCACTGAGTGTGAATCTTACCCACTCGCTACCACTCTTAGTGTGAATCTTACCAACTCACTATCGCACTTAGTGTGAATCTTACCCACTCGCTATCACAGTTTGTGTGAATCTTATCCACTCGCTATCACGCTTAGTGCGAATCATACCCAATTTCTATCGCACTTAGTGTGAATCTTACCCACTTGCTACCGCACTTAGTGTGAATCTTACCCACTCGCAATCGCAGTTAGTGTGAATCGTACCCACTTGCTATCGCACTTAGTGTGAATCTTACCCAGCCTCTATCGCACTTAGTTTGAATCTTACCCAGTCGCTATCACAATTAGTGTGAACCTTAGCCAGTCACTATCGCACGTAGTGTCAATCTTACCCACTTGCTATCACACTTTCTGTGAATCTTACCCACTTGCTATCACACTTAGTGTTTATCTACCACCTTCTAACGCGCTGAGTGTGAATCTTACCCACTCGCTACTGCTCTTAGTGTGAATCTTACCCACTCGCTATCGCACTTAGCGTGAATCTTACCCACTCGCTATCGCACTTAGTGTGAATCTTACCCACTCGCTATCACAGTTTTTGTGAATCTTACCCACTCGCTATCACGCGTAGTGCGAATCGTACCCACTTGCTATTGCACTTAGTGTGAATCTTACTCACTCACTATCGCACTTATTGTGAATGTTACCCAGTCGCTATTGCACTTAGTGTGAATTTTACCCACTTGCTATCACACTTAGTGTGAATCTTCTCCCCTGCTTTAGCACTGTGTGTGAATATTACCCACTCACTACCGCGCTTTGTGTGCATCTTACCTACTCGCTATTGCACTTAGTGTGAATCATACCCACTCGCTATCGCACTTAGTGTGAATCTTATCCACTCGCTATTGCACTTAGTGTCAATCTTAGGCTTATGCTACTGCACTTAGTGTGAATCTTACCCACGCACTGTTGTACTTAGTGTGAGTCTTACCCACTTGCTATCGCACTTAGTGTGAATCTTATCCAACCGCTATCGCACTTAGTGTGAATCTTACCCACTCGCCTTCACGCTTAGTGTGAATCTTACCCACTTGCTATCGCACTCAGTGTGAATCTTAGCCACTCGCTACCACTCTTAGTGTGAATCTTACCAACTCACTATCGCACTTAGTGTGAATCTTACACACTTGCTTTTGCACTTAGTGTGAATCTTACGCACTCGCTATCGCACTTAGAGTGAATCTTACCCACTCGTTATCACACTTAGTGTGAATCTTACCCACTCGTTATCACACTTAGTGTGAATCTTACCCAGTCGCTATCACACTTAGTGTGAATATTACCCATTCGTTATCACACTTAGTGTGAATCTTACCCACTCGTTATCACACTTAGTATGTTTCTTTCCCAGTCGCTATCGCTCTTTGTGTGAAATTTACCCACTCGCTATCACGCTTAGTGTGAATCTTACGCACTTGCTATCGCACTTAGTGTGAATCTTACCTACGTGCTATCGTACATAGTGTGAGTCTTAACCACTTCCTATCGCTCTTAGTGTGAATCTTAACCACCCGCTATCGCACTTAGTGTGAATATTACCCAATCGCTACCGCGCTTTGTGTGAAACTTACCCACTTGCTATCGCACTTAGTGTGAATCGTACCCACTCGCTATCGCACTTAGTGTGAATCTTACCCAGTCGCTATCACACTTAGTGTGAATCTTACCCACTCGTTCTCACACTTAGTGTGAATCTTACACACTTGCTATCACACTTAGTGTGAATATTACACATTCGTTATCACACTTAGTGTGAATCTTACCCACTCGTTATCACACTTAGTGTGAAGCTCACCCACTCGCTATCACACTTTGTGTGAAACTTGCACACTCGCTATCGCACTTAGTGTGAATCTTACACACTCGCTATCTCACTTGATGTGAATCTTCCCCACTTGCTATCGCCCTTAGTGTGAATCTTACCCACTCGCTATCGCACATAGTGTGAATTTTACCCAGTCGCTATCGCACTTAGTGTGAATCTTACCCACTTGCTATCACACTTAGTGTGAATCTTCTCCCCTGCTAAAGCACTTAGTGTGAATCTTACCCAATCGCTAGCGCTATTCGTGTGAATCTTACCCACTCGCTATCGCACTTAGTGTGAATCTTCTCCCCTGCTATAGCACTGTGTGTGAATCTTACCCAATCACTATCGCACCTAGTGTGAATCTCAGCTACTCGTTATCACATTTAGTGTGAATCTCAATCTAACTGCTACCGCACTTATTGTGAATCTTACCTACGTGCTATCGTACTTAGTGTGAGTCTTACCCAATTGCTATCGCACTTAGTGTGAATCTTATCCACCCGCTATCGCACTTAGTGTGAATATTACCCAATCGTTACTGCGCTTTGTGTGAATCTTACCCACTCGCTATTGCACTTAGTGTGAATCGTACCCACTCGCTATCGCACTTAGTGTGAATCTTATCCACTCGCTGTTGCACTTAGTGTCAATCTTAGGCTTATGCTACTGCACTTAGTGTGAACCTTACCCATGCGCTATTGTACTTAGTGTGAGTCTTACCCACTTGCTATCGCACTTAGTGTGAATGTTATCCAACCGCAATCGCACTTAGTGTGAATCTTACCCACTCGTTATCGCACTTAGTGTGAATCTTACCCACTCGCTAACACTCTTAGTGTGAATCTTAACCACTTGCTATTGCACTTAGCGTGAAATTTAGCCACTCGCTACCACTCTTAGTGTGAATCTAACCAACTCCCTATCGCACTTAGTGTGAATCTTACCCACTTGCTATCACATTTGTGTGAATCTGCCACCTTCTAACGCACTGAGTGTGAATCTTACCCACTCGCTACCGCTCTTAGTCTGAATCTTACCCACTCGCTTTCGCACTTAGCTGAATCTTACCCACTCGCTATCGCACTTAGTGTGAATCTTAACCACTCGCTATCACAGTTTGTGTGAATCTTATCCACTCGCTATCACACTTAGTGCGAATCATACCCACTTGCTATTTTACTTAGTGTGAATCTTACCCACTCGCTACCGCACTTAGTGTGAATCTTACCCACTCGCAATCGCACTTAGTGTGAATCGTACCCACATGCTATTGCACTTAGCGTGAATCTTACCCAGCTGCTATTGCAATTAGTGTGAATCTTACCCAGCCTCTATCGCACCTAGTGTAAATCTTACCCAATCGCTATCACACTTAGTGTGAATCTTACGCACTCGCTATCGCACTTAGTGTGAATCTTACCCACTCGTTATCACACTTAGTGTGAATCTTACCCACTCGTTATCACACTTAGTGTGAATCTTACCCAGTCGCTATCACACTTAGTGTGAATCTTACCCATTCGTTATCACACTTAGTGTGAATCTTACCCACTCGTTATCACACTTAGTGTGAATCTTACCCACTCACTCTCACACTTAGTATGTTTCTTTCCCACTCGCTATCGCTCTTAGTGTGAAATTTACCCACTCGCTATCACGCTTAGTGTCAATCTTTCCCACTCGCTATCGCACTTAGTGTGAAACTTACCCACTTGCTATCGCACTTAGTGTGAATCTTACCCAGCCTCTATCGCACTTAGTGTGAATCTTGCCCAGTCGCTTTCACACTTAGTGTGAATCTTACCCACTCGTTCTCACACTTAGTGTGAATCTTACACACTTGCTATCGCACTTAGTGTGAATATTACCCATTCGTTATCACACTTAGTGTGAATCTTACCCAGTCATTATCACACTTTGTGTGAATCTTACACACTTGCTATCACTCTTAGTGTGAATCTTACCCACTCGCTATCGCACTTGATGTGAATCTTCCCCACTTGCTATCGCCCTTAGTGTGAATCTTACCCACTCGCTATCGCACATAGTGTGAATTTTACCCAGTCGCTATCGCACTTAGTGTGAATCTTACCCAATTGCTATCACACTTAGTGTGAATCTTCTCCCCTGCTAAAGCACTTAATGTGAATCTTACCCAATCGCTAGCGCTCTTAGTGTGAATCTTACCCACTCGCTATCGCTCTTACTGTGAATCTTACCCACTCGCTATCGCACTTAGTGTGAATCTTTCCCACTTGCTATCTGCACTTGCTGTGAATCTTCCCCACTCGCTATCGCCCTTAGTGTGAATCTTACCCACTCACTATCGCACTTAGTGTGAATGTTACCCAGTCGCTATTGCACTTAGTGTGAATTTTACCCACTTGCTATCACACTTAGTGTGAATCTTCTCCCCTGCTATAGCACTGTGTGTGAATCTTACCCACTCACTATCGCACCTAGTGTGAATCTCAGCTACTCGTTATCACATTTATTGTGAATTTTAATCTAACTGCTACCGCACTTAGTGTGAATATTACCTACGTGCTATCGTACTTAGTGTGAGTCTTACCCACTTGCTATCACACTTAGTGTGAATCTTATCCACCCGCTATCGCACTTAGTGTGAATATTACCCACTCGCTACCGCGCTTTTTGTGAATCTTACCCACTCGCTATTGCACTTAGTGTGAATCGTACCCACTCGCTATCGCACTTAGTGTGAATCTTATCCACTCGCTATTGCACTTAGTGTAAATCTTAGGCTTATGCTACTGCACTTAGTGTGAATCTTACCCACGCGCTATTGTACTTAGTGTGAGTCTTACCCACTTGCTATCGCACTTAGTGTGAATCTTATCCACCCGCTATCGCACTTAGTGTGCATTTTACCCACTCGCTATCGCGCTTAGTGTGAATCTTACCCACTCGCTACCACTCTTAGTGTGAATCTTACCCACTTGCTATCGCACTTAGCGTGAATCTTAGCCACTCGCTACCACTCTTAGTGTGAATCTTACCAACTCCCTATCGCACTTAGTGTGAATCTTACCCACTTGCTATCACATTTGTGTGAATCTGCCACCTTCTAACGCACTGAGTGTGAATCTTACCCACTCGCTACTGATCTTTGACTGAATCTTACCCACTCGCTATCGCACTTAGCTGAATCTTAACCACTCGCTATCACAGTTTGTGTGAATCTTATCCACTCGCTATCACACTTAGTGCGAATCATACCCACTTGCTATTTTACTTAGTGTGAATCTTACCCACTCGCTACCGCACTTAGTGTGAATCTTACCCACTCGCAATCGCACTTAGTGTGAATCGTACCCACATGCTATTGCACTTAGCGTGAATCTTACCCAGCTGCTATTGCAATTAGTGTGAATCTTACCCAGCCTCTATCGCACCTAGTGTAAATCTTACCCAATCGCTATCACACTTAGTGTGAATCTTACGCACTCGCTATCGCACTTAGTGTGAATCTTACCCACTCGTTATCACACTTAGTGTGAATCTTACCCACTCGTTATCACACTTAGTGTGAATCTTACCCAGTCGCTATCACACTTAGTGTGAATCTTACCCATTCGTTATCACACTTAATGTGAATCTTACCCACTCGCAATGGCACTTAGTGTGAATTGTACCCACATGCTATTGCACTTAGCGTGAATCTTACCCAGATGCTATTGCAATTAGTGTGAATCTTACCCAGCCTCTATCGCACTGAGTGTAAATCTTACCCAATCGCTATCACACTTAGTGTGAATCTTACGCACTCGCTATCGCACTTAGTGTGAATTGTACCCACATGCTATTGCACTTAGCGTGAATCTTACCCAGCTGCTATTGCAATTAGTGTGAATCTTACCCAGCCTCTATCGCACCTAGTGTAAATCTTACCCAATCGCTATCACACTTAGTGTGAATCTTACGCACTCGCTATCGCACTTAGTGTGAATCTTACCCACTCGTTATCACACTTAGTGTGAATCTTACCCAGTCGCTATCACACTTAGTGTGAATCTTACCCATTCGTTATCACACTTAGTGTGAATCTTACCCACTCACTCTCACACTTAGTATGTTTCTTTCCCACTCGCTATCGCTCTTAGTGTGAAATTTACCCACTCGCTATCACGCTTAGTGTCAATCTTTCCACTCGCTATCGCACTTAGTGTGAAACTTACCCACTTGCTATCGCACTTAGTGTGAATCTTACCCAGCCTCTATCGCACTTAGTGTGAATCTTGCCCAGTCGCTTTCACACTTAGTGTGAATCTTACCCACTCGTTCTCACACTTAGTGTGAATCTTACACACTTACTATCGCACTTAGTGTGAATATTACCCATTCGCTATCACACTTAGTGTGAATCTTACCCAGTCATTATCACACTTTGTGTGAATCTTACACACTTGCTATCACTCTTAGTGTGAATCTTACCCACTCGCTATCGCACTTGATGTGAATCTTCCCCACTTGCTATCGCCCTTAGTGTGAATCTTACCCACTCGCTATCGCACATAGTGTGATTTTTACCCAGTCGCTATCGCACTTAGTGTGAATCTTACCCAATTGCTATCACACTTAGTGTGAATCTTCTCCCCTGCTAAAGCACTTAGCGTGAATCTTACCCACTCGCTAGCGCTCTTAGTGTTAATCTTACCCACTCGCTATCGCTCTTACTGTGAATCTTACCCACTCGCTATCGCACTTAGTGTGAATGTTACCCAGTCGCTATTGCACTTAGTGTGAATTTTACCCACTTGCTATCACACTTAGTGTGAATCTTCTCCCCTGCTATAGCACTGTGTGTGAATCTTACCCACTCACTATCGCACCTAGTGTGAATCTCAGCTACTCGTTATCACATTTATTGTGAATTGTAATCAAACTGCTACCGCACTTAGTGTGAATCTTACCTACGCGCTATCGTACTTAGTGTGAGTCTTACCCACTCGCTATCGCACTTAGTGTGAATCTTACCCACTCACTATCACACTTAGTCTCAATCTTACCCACTCGCTATCGCACTTAGTGTGAATCTTACACACTCGCTATCATGCTTTGTGTGAATCTTAGCCACTCACTAACGCACTTTGCGTGAATCTTAGCCATTCGCTACCGCTCTTATTGTGAATCTCAGCCACTCGTTATCACACTTAGTGTGAACCTTACCCATTCGCTACCACACCTAGTGTGATTCTTACCCACTCACGATAACACTTAGTCTGAATCTTAATCTAACTGCTACCGCACTTAGTGTGAATCTTACACACCCGCTATCGCACTTAGTGTGAATCTTACCCACTTGCTATCGCACTTAGTGTGAATCTTATCCACCGGCTATCGCACTTAGCGTGAATCTTACCAACTCGCTACCACGCTTTGTGTGAATCTTAGCCTCTCGCTATCATGCTTAGTGTGAATCTTACACACTCGCTATCACACTTACTTTGAATGTTACCCACTCGCTATCACACTTAGTGTGAATCTTACCCACTCGCTCTTGCCCTTAGTGTGAATCTTACCCACTCGCTATCGCACTTTGTGTGAACCTTACCCACTCGCTACAACACTTAGTGTGAATCTTACCCACTCGCTATCGCACTTAGCGTGAATCTTAGCCACTCGCTACCACTCTTAGTGTGAATCTTACCCACTCACTATCGCACTTAGTGTGAATCTTACCCACTCGCTTTTGCACTTAGTGTGAACCTTACGCACTCGCTATCGCACTTAGTGTGAATGTTACCCAGTCGCTATCACACTTAGTGTGAATCTTAGCCAGTCACTATCGCACTTACTGTGAATCTTACCCACTTGCTATCACATTTGTGTGAATCTGCCACCTTCTAACGCACTGAGTGTGAATCTTACCCACTCGCTACCACTCTTAGTGTGAATCTTACCAACTCACTATCGCACTTAGTGTGAATCTTACCCACTCGCTATCACAGTTTGTGTGAATCTTATCCACTCGCTATCACGCTTAGTGCGAATCATACCCAATTTCTATCGCACTTAGTGTGAATCTTACCCACTTGCTACCGCACTTAGTGTGAATCTTACCCACTCGCAATCGCAGTTAGTGTGAATCGTACCCACTTGCTATCGCACTTAGTGTGAATCTTACCCAGCCTCTATCGCACTTAGTTTGAATCTTACCCAGTCGCTATCACAATTAGTGTGAACCTTAGCCAGTCACTATCGCACGTAGTGTCAATCTTACCCACTTGCTATCACACTTTCTGTGAATCTTACCCACTTGCTATCACACTTAGTGTTTATCTACCACCTTCTAACGCGCTGAGTGTGAATCTTACCCACTCGCTACTGCTCTTAGTGTGAATCTTACCCACTCGCTATCGCACTTAGCGTGAATCTTACCCACTCGCTATCGCACTTAGTGTGAATCTTACCCACTCGCTATCACAGTTTTTGTGAATCTTACCCACTCGCTATCACGCGTAGTGCGAATCGTACCCACTTGCTATTGCACTTAGTGTGAATCTTACTCACTCACTATCGCACTTATTGTGAATGTTACCCAGTCGCTATTGCACTTAGTGTGAATTTTACCCACTTGCTATCACACTTAGTGTGAATCTTCTCCCCTGCTTTAGCACTGTGTGTGAATATTACCCACTCACTACCGCGCTTTGTGTGCATCTTACCTACTCGCTATTGCACTTAGTGTGAATCATACCCACTCGCTATCGCACTTAGTGTGAATCTTATCCACTCGCTATTGCACTTAGTGTCAATCTTAGGCTTATGCTACTGCACTTAGTGTGAATCTTACCCACGCACTGTTGTACTTAGTGTGAGTCTTACCCACTTGCTATCGCACTTAGTGTGAATCTTATCCAACCGCTATCGCACTTAGTGTGAATCTTACCCACTCGCCTTCACGCTTAGTGTGAATCTTACCCACTTGCTATCGCACTCAGTGTGAATCTTAGCCACTCGCTACCACTCTTAGTGTGAATCTTACCAACTCACTATCGCACTTAGTGTGAATCTTACACACTTGCTTTTGCACTTAGTGTGAATCTTACGCACTCGCTATCGCACTTAGAGTGAATCTTACCCACTCGTTATCACACTTAGTGTGAATCTTACCCACTCGTTATCACACTTAGTGTGAATCTTACCCAGTCGCTATCACACTTAGTGTGAATATTACCCATTCGTTATCACACTTAGTGTGAATCTTACCCACTCGTTATCACACTTAGTATGTTTCTTTCCCAGTCGCTATCGCTCTTTGTGTGAAATTTACCCACTCGCTATCACGCTTAGTGTGAATCTTACGCACTTGCTATCGCACTTAGTGTGAATCTTACCTACGTGCTATCGTACATAGTGTGAGTCTTAACCACTTCCTATCGCTCTTAGTGTGAATCTTAACCACCCGCTATCGCACTTAGTGTGAATATTACCCAATCGCTACCGCGCTTTGTGTGAAACTTACCCACTTGCTATCGCACTTAGTGTGAATCGTACCCACTCGCTATCGCACTTAGTGTGAATCTTACCCAGTCGCTATCACACTTAGTGTGAATCTTACCCACTCGTTCTCACACTTAGTGTGAATCTTACACACTTGCTATCACACTTAGTGTGAATATTACACATTCGTTATCACACTTAGTGTGAATCTTACCCACTCGTTATCACACTTAGTGTGAAGCTCACCCACTCGCTATCACACTTTGTGTGAAACTTGCACACTCGCTATCGCACTTAGTGTGAATCTTACACACTCGCTATCTCACTTGATGTGAATCTTCCCCACTTGCTATCGCCCTTAGTGTGAATCTTACCCACTCGCTATCGCACATAGTGTGAATTTTACCCAGTCGCTATCGCACTTAGTGTGAATCTTACCCACTTGCTATCACACTTAGTGTGAATCTTCTCCCCTGCTAAAGCACTTAGTGTGAATCTTACCCAATCGCTAGCGCTATTCGTGTGAATCTTACCCACTCGCTATCGCACTTAGTGTGAATCTTCTCCCCTGCTATAGCACTGTGTGTGAATCTTACCCAATCACTATCGCACCTAGTGTGAATCTCAGCTACTCGTTATCACATTTAGTGTGAATCTCAATCTAACTGCTACCGCACTTATTGTGAATCTTACCTACGTGCTATCGTACTTAGTGTGAGTCTTACCCAATTGCTATCGCACTTAGTGTGAATCTTATCCACCCGCTATCGCACTTAGTGTGAATATTACCCAATCGTTACTGCGCTTTGTGTGAATCTTACCCACTCGCTATTGCACTTAGTGTGAATCGTACCCACTCGCTATCGCACTTAGTGTGAATCTTATCCACTCGCTGTTGCACTTAGTGTCAATCTTAGGCTTATGCTACTGCACTTAGTGTGAACCTTACCCATGCGCTATTGTACTTAGTGTGAGTCTTACCCACTTGCTATCGCACTTAGTGTGAATGTTATCCAACCGCAATCGCACTTAGTGTGAATCTTACCCACTCGTTATCGCACTTAGTGTGAATCTTACCCACTCGCTAACACTCTTAGTGTGAATCTTAACCACTTGCTATTGCACTTAGCGTGAAATTTAGCCACTCGCTACCACTCTTAGTGTGAATCTAACCAACTCCCTATCGCACTTAGTGTGAATCTTACCCACTTGCTATCACATTTGTGTGAATCTGCCACCTTCTAACGCACTGAGTGTGAATCTTACCCACTCGCTACCGCTCTTAGTCTGAATCTTACCCACTCGCTTTCGCACTTAGCTGAATCTTACCCACTCGCTATCGCACTTAGTGTGAATCTTAACCACTCGCTATCACAGTTTGTGTGAATCTTATCCACTCGCTATCACACTTAGTGCGAATCATACCCACTTGCTATTTTACTTAGTGTGAATCTTACCCACTCGCTACCGCACTTAGTGTGAATCTTACCCACTCGCAATCGCACTTAGTGTGAATCGTACCCACATGCTATTGCACTTAGCGTGAATCTTACCCAGCTGCTATTGCAATTAGTGTGAATCTTACCCAGCCTCTATCGCACCTAGTGTAAATCTTACCCAATCGCTATCACACTTAGTGTGAATCTTACGCACTCGCTATCGCACTTAGTGTGAATCTTACCCACTCGTTATCACACTTAGTGTGAATCTTACCCACTCGTTATCACACTTAGTGTGAATCTTACCCAGTCACTATCACACTTAGTGTGAATCTTACCCATTCGTTATCACACTTAGTGTGAATCTTACCCACTCGTTATCACACTTAGTGTGAATCTTACCCACTCACTCTCACACTTAGTATGTTTCTTTCCCACTCGCTATCGCTCTTAGTGTGAAATTTACCCACTCGCTATCACGCTTAGTGTCAATCTTTCCCACTCGCTATCGCACTTAGTGTGAAACTTACCCACTTGCTATCGCATTTAGTGTGAATCTTACCCAGCCTCTATCGCACTTAGTGTGAATTTTGCCCAGTCGCTTTCACACTTAGTGTGAACTTACCCACTCGTTCTCACACTTAGTGTGAATCTTACACACTTGCTATCGCACTTAGTGTGAATATTACCCATTCGTTATCACACTTAGTGTGAATCTTACCCAGTCATTATCACACTTTGTGTGAATCTTACACACTTGCTATCACTCTTAGTGTGAATCTTACCCACTCGCTATCGCACTTGATGTGAATCTTCCCCACTTGCTATCGCCCTTAGTGTGAATCTTACCCACTCGCTATCGCACATAGTGTGAATTTTACCCAGTCGCTATCGCACTTAGTGTGAATCTTACCCAATTGCTATCACACTTAGTGTGAATCTTCTCCCCTGCTAAAGCACTTAATGTGAATCTTACCCAATCGCTAGCGCTCTTAGTGTGAATCTTACCCACTCGCTATCGCTCTTACTGTGAATCTTACCCACTCGCTATCGCACTTAGTGTGAATCTTTCCCACTTGCTATCTGCACTTGCTGTGAATCTTCCCCACTCGCTATCGCCCTTAGTGTGAATCTTACCCACTCACTATCGCACTTAGTGTGAATGTTACCCAGTCGCTATTGCACTTAGTGTGAATTTTACCCACTTGCTATCACACTTAGTGTGAATCTTCTCCCCTGCTATAGCACTGTGTGTGAATCTTACCCACTCACTATCGCACCTAGTGTGAATCTCAGCTACTCGTTATCACATTTATTGTGAATTTTAATCTAACTGCTACCGCACTTAGTGTGAATATTACCTACGTGCTATCGTACTTAGTGTGAGTCTTACCCACTTGCTATCGCACTTAGTGTGAATCTTATCCACCCGCTATCGCACTTAGTGTGAATATTACCCACTCGCTACCGCGCTTTTTGTGAATCTTACCCACTCGCTATTGCACTTAGTGTGAATCGTACCCACTCGCTATCGCACTTAGTGTGAATCTTATCCACTCGCTATTGCACTTAGTGTAAATCTTAGGCTTATGCTACTGCACTTAGTGTGAATCTTACCCACGCGCTATTGTACTTAGTGTGAGTCTTACCCACTTGCTATCGCACTTAGTGTGAATCTTATCCACCCGCTATCGCACTTAGTGTGCATTTTACCCACTCGCTATTGCGCTTAGTGTGAATCTTACCCACTCGCTACCACTCTTAGTGTGAATCTTACCCACTTGCTATCGCACTTAGCGTGAATCTTAGCCACTCGCTACCACTCTTAGTGTGAATCTTACCAACTCCCTATCGCACTTAGTGTGAATCTTACCCACTTGCTATCACATTTGTGTGAATCTGCCACCTTCTAACGCACTGAGTGTGAATCTTACCCACTCGCTACCGATCTTAGACTGAACCTTACCCACTCGCTATCGCACTTAGCTGAATCTTACCCACTCGCTATCGCACTTACTGTGAATCTTAACCACTCGCTATCACAGTTTGTGTGAATCTTATCCACTCGCTATCACACTTAGTGCGAATCATACCCACTTGCTATTTTACTTAGTGTGAATCTTACCCACTCGCTACCGCACTTAGTGTGAATCTTACCCACTCGCAATCGCACTTAGTGTGAATCGTACCCACATGCTATTGCACTTAGCGTGAATCTTACGCAGCTGCTATTGCAATTAGTGTGAATCTTACCCAGCCTCTATCGCACCTAATGTAAATCTTACCCAATCGCTATCACACTTAGTGTGAATCTTACGCACTCGCTATCGCACTTAGTGTGAATCTTACCCACTCGTTATCACACTTAGTGTGAATCTTACCCACTCGTTATCACACTTAGTGTGAATCTTACCCAGTCGCTATCACACTTAGTGTGAATCTTACCCATTCGTTATCACACTTAGTGTGAATCTTACCCACTCGCAATGGCACTTAGTGTGAATTGTACCCACATGCTATTGCACTTAGCGTGAATCTTACCCAGCTGCTATTGCAATTAGTGTGAATCTTACCCAGCCTCTATCGCACTGAGTGTAAATCTTACCCAATCGCTATCACACTTAGTGTGAATCTTACGCACTCGCTATCGCACTTAGTGTGAATTGTACCCACATGCTATTGCACTTAGCGTGAATCTTACCCAGCTGCTATTGCAATTAGTGTGAATCTTACCCAGCCTCTATCGCACCTAGTGTAAATCTTACCCAATCGCTATCACACTTAGTGTGAATCTTACGCACTCGCTATCGCACTTAGTGTGAATCTTACCCACTCGTTATCACACTTAGTGTGAATCTTACCCAGTCGCTATCACACTTAGTGTGAATCTTACCCATTCGTTATCACACTTAGTGTGAATCTTACCCACTCACTCTCACACTTAGTATGTTTCTTTCCCACTCGCTATCGCTCTTAGTGTGAAATTTACCCACTCGCTATCACGCTTAGTGTCAATCTTTCCACTCGCTATCGCACTTAGTGTGAAACTTACCCACTTGCTATCGCACTTAGTGTGAATCTTACCCAGCCTCTATCGCACTTAGTGTGAATCTTGCCCAGTCGCTTTCACACTTAGTGTGAATCTTACCCACTCGTTCTCACACTTAGTGTGAATCTTACACACTTACTATCGCACTTAGTGTGAATATTACCCATTCGCTATCACACTTAGTGTGAATCTTACCCAGTCATTATCACACTTTGTGTGTATCTTACACACTTGCTATCACTCTTAGTGTGAATCTTACCCACTCGCTATCGCACTTGATGTGAATCTTCCCCACTTGCTATCGCCCTTAGTGTGAATCTTACCCACTCGCTATCGCACATAGTGTGATTTTTAGCCAGTGGCTATCGCACTTAGTGTGAATCTTACCCAATTGCTATCACACTTAGTGTGAATCTTCTCCCCTGCTAAAGCACTTAGCGTGAATCTTACCCAATCGCTAGCGCTCTTAGTGTGAATCTTACCCACTCGCTATCGCTCTTACTGTGAATCTTACCCACTCGCTATCGCACTTAGTGTGAATCTTTCCCACTCGCTATCTGCTCTTGCTGTGAATCTTCCCCACTCGCTATCGCCCTTAGTGTGAATCTTACCCACTCACTATCGCACTTAGTGTGAATGTTACCCAGTCGCTATTGCACTTAGTGTGAATTTTACCCACTTGCTATCACACTTAGTGTGAATCTTCTCCCCTGCTATAGCACTGTGTGTGAATCTTACCCACTCACTATCGCACCTAGTGTGAATCTCAGCTACTCGTTATCACATTTATTGTGAATTGTAATCTAACTGCTACCGCACTTAGTGTGAATCTTACCTACGCGCTATCGTACTTAGTGTGAGTCTTACCCACTCGCTATCGCACTTAGTGTGAATCTTACCCACTCACTATCACACTTAGTCTCAATCTTACCCACTCGCTATCGCACTTAGTGTGAATCTTACACACTCGCTATCATGCTTTGTGTGAATCTTAGCCACTCACTAACGCACTTTGCGTGAATCTTAGCCATTCGCTACCGCTCTTATTGTGAATCTCAGCCACTCGTTATCACACTTAGTGTGAACCTTACCCATTCGCTACCACACCTAGTGTGATTCTTACCCACTCACGATAACACTTAGTGTGAATCTTAATCTAACTGCTACCGCACTTAGTGTGAATCTTACACACCCGCTATCGCACTTAGTGTGAATCTTACCCACTTGCTATCGCACTTAGTGTGAATCTTATCCACCGGCTATCGCACTTAGCGTGAATCTTACCAACTCGCTACCACGCTTTGTGTGAATCTTAGCCTCTCGCTATCATGCTTAGTGTGAATCTTACACACTCGCTATCACACTTACTTTGAATGTTACCCACTCGCTATCACACTTAGTGTGAATCTTACCCACTCGCTCTTGCCCTTAGTGTGAATCTTACCCACTCGCTATCGCACTTTGTGTGAACCTTACCCACTCGCTACAACACTTAGTGTGAATCTTACCCACTCGCTATCGCACTTAGCGTGAATCTTAGCCACTCGCTACCACTCTTAGTGTGAATCTTACCCACTCACTATCGCACTTAGTGTGAATCTTACCCACTCGCTTTTGCACTTAGTGTGAATCTTACGCACTCGCTATCGCACTTAGTGTGAATGTTACCCAGTCGCTATCACACTTAGTGTGAATCTTAGCCAGTCACTATCGCACTTACTGTGAATCTTACCCACTTGCTATCACATTTGTGTGAATCTGCCACCTTCTAACGCACTGAGTGTGAATCTTACCCACTCGCTACCACTCTTAGTGTGAATCTTACCAACTCACTATCACACTTAGTGTGAATCTTACCCACTCGCTATCACAGTTTGTGTGAATCTTATCCACTCGCTATCACGCTTAGTGCGAATCATACCCAATTTCTATCGCACTTAGTGTGAATCTTACCCACTTGCTACCGCACTTAGTGTGAATCTTACCCACTCGCAATCGCAGTTAGTGTGAATCGTACCCACTTGCTATCGCACTTAGTGTGAATCTTACCCAGCCTCTATCGCACTTAGTTTGAATCTTACCCAGTCGCTATCACAATTAGTGTGAACCTTAGCCAGTCACTATCGCACGTAGTGTCAATCTTACCCACTTGCTATCACACTTTCTGTGAATCTTACCCACTTGCTATCACACTTAGTGTTTATCTACCACCTTCTAACGCGCTGAGTGTGAATCTTACCCACTCGCTACCGCTCTTAGTGTGAATCTTACCCACTCGCTATCGCACTTAGCGTGAATCTTACCCACTCGCTATCGCACTTAGTGTGAATCTTACCCACTCGCTATCACAGTTTTTGTGAATCTTACCCACTCGCTATCACGCGTAGTGCGAATCGTACCCACTTGCTATTGCACTTAGTGTGAATCTTACTCACTCACTATCGCACTTATTGTGAATGTTACCCAGTCGCTATTGCACTTAGTGTGAATTTTACCCACTTGCTATCACACTTAGTGTGAATCTTCTCCCCTGCTTTAGCACTGTGTGTGAATATTACCCACTCACTACCGCGCTTTGTGTGAATCTTACCGACTCGCTATTGCACTTAGTGTGAATCATACCCACTCGCTATTGCACTTAGTGTCAATCTTAGGCTTATGCTACTGCACTTAGTGTGAATCTTACCCACGCACTGTTGTACTTAGTGTGAGTCTTACCCACTTGCTATCGCACTTAGTGTGAATCTTATCCAACCGCTATCGCACTTAGTGTGAATCTTACCCACTCGCCTTGGCGCTTAGTGTGAATCTTACCCACTTGCTATCGCACTCAGTATGAATCTTAGCCACTCGCTACCACTCTTAGTGTGAATCTTACCAACTCACTATCGCACTTAGTGTGAATCTTACACACTTGCTTTTGCACTTAGTGTGAATCTTACGCACTCGCTATCGCACTTAGAGTGAATCTTACCCACTCGTTATCACACTTAGTGTGAATCTTACCCACTCGTTATCACACTTAGTGTGAATCTTACCCAGTCGCTATCACACTTAGTGTGAATATTACCCATTCGTTATCACACTTAGTGTGAATCTTACCCACTCGTTATCACACTTAGTATGTTTCTTTCCCAGTCGCTATCGCTCTTTGTGTGAAATTTACCCACTCGCTATCACGCTTAGTGTGAATCTTACGCACTTGCTATCGCACTTAGTGTGAATCTTACCTACGTGCTATCGTACTTAGTGTGAGTCTTAACCACTTCCTATCGCTCTTAGTGTGAATCTTAACCACCCGCTATCGCACTTAGTGTGAATATTACCCAATCGCTACCGCGCTTTGTGTGAAACTTACCCACTTGCTATCGCACTTAGTGTGAATCTTACCCACCCTCTATCGCACTTAGTGTGAATCTTACCCAGTCGCTATCACACTTAGTGTGAATCTTACCCACTCGTTCTCACACTTAGTGTGAATCTTACACACTTGCTATCACACTTAGTGTGAATATTACACATTCGTTATCACACTTAGTGTGAATCTTACCCACTCGTTATCACACTTAGTGTGAAGCTCACCCACTCGCTATCACACTTTGTGTGAAACTTGCACACTCGCTATCGCACTTAGTGTGAATCTTACACACTCGCTATCTCACTTGATGTGAATCTTCCCCACTTGCTATCGCCCTTAGTGTGAATCTTACCCACTCGCTATCGCACATAGTGTGAATTTTACCCAGTCGCTATCGCACTTAGTGTGAATCTTACCCACTTGCTATCACACTTAGTGTGAATCTTCTCCCCTGCTAAAGCACTTAGTGTGAATCTTACCCAATCGCTAGCGCTATTCGTGTGAATCTTACCCACTCGCTATCGCACTTAGTGTGAATCTTCTCCCCTGCTATAGCACTGTGTGTGAATCTTACCCAATCACTATCGCACCTAGTGTGAATCTCAGCTACTCGTTATCACATTTAGTGTGAATCTCAATCTAACTGCTACCGCACTTATTGTGAATCTTACCTACGTGCTATCGTACTTAGTGTGAGTCTTACCCAATTGCTATCGCACTTAGTGTGAATCTTATCCACCCGCTATCGCACTTAGTGTGAATATTACCCAATCGTTACTGCGCTTTTTGTGAATCTTACCCACTCGCTATTGCACTTAGTGTGAATCGTACCCACTCGCTATCGCACTTAGTGTGAATCTTATCCACTCGCTGTTGCACTTAGTGTCAATCTTAGGCTTATGCTACTGCACTTAGTGTGAACCTTACCCATGCGCTATTGTAATTAGTGTGAGTCTTACCCACTTGCTATCGCACTTAGTGTGAATGTTATCCAACCGCAATCGCACTTAGTGTGAATCTTACCCACTCGTTATCGCACTTAGTGTGAATCTTACCCACTCGCTAACACTCTTAGTGTGAACCTTAACCACTTGCTATTGCACTTAGCGTGAAATTTAGCCACTCGCTACCACTCTTAGTGTGAATCTAACCAACTCCCTATCGCACTTAGTGTGAATCTTACCCACTTGCTATCACATTTGTGTGAATCTGCCACCTTCTAACGCACTGAGTGTGAATCTTACCCACTCGCTACCGCTCTTAGTCTGAATCTTACCCACTCGCTTTCGCACTTAGCTGAATCTTACCCACTCGCTATCGCACTTAGTGTGAATCTTAACCACTCGCTATCACAGTTTGTGTGAATCTTATCCACTCGCTATCACACTTAATGCGAATCATACCCACTTGCTATTTTACTTAGTGTGAATCTTACCCACTTGCTACCGCACGTAGTGTGAATCTTACCCACTCGCAATCGCAGTTAGTGTGAATCGTACCCACTTGCTATCGCACTTAGTGTGAATCTTACCCAGCCTCTATCGCACTTAGTGTGAACCTTAGCCAGTCACTATCGCACGTAGTGTCAATCTTTCCCACTTGCTATCACACTTTCTGTGAATCTTACCCACTTGCTATCACACTTAGTGTTTATCTACCACCTTCTAACGCGCTGAGTGTGAATCTTACCCACTCGCTACCACTCTTAGTGTGAATCTTACCCACTCGCTATCGCACTTAGCGTAAATCTTACCCACTCGCTATCGCACTTAGTGTGAATCTTACCCACTCGCTATCACAGTTTTTGTGAATCTTACCCACTCGCTATCACGCGTAGTGCGAATCGTACCCACTTGCTATTGCACTTAGTGTGAATCTTACTCACTCACTATCGCACTTATTGTGAATGTTACCCAGTCGCTATTGCACTTAGTGTGAATTTTACCCACTTGCTATCACACTTAGTGTGAATCTTCTCCCCTGCTTTAGCACTGTGTGTGAATATTACCCACTCACTACCGCGCTTTGTGTGAATCTTACCGACTCGCTATTGCACTTAGTGTGAATCATACCCACTCGCTATTGCACTTAGTGTCAATCTTAGGCTTATGCTACTGCACTTAGTGTGAATCTTACCCACGCACTGTTGTACTTAGTGTGAGTCTTACCCACTTGCTATCGCACTTAGTGTGAATCTTATCCAACCGCTATCGCACTTAGTGTGAATCTTACCCACTCGCCTTGGCGCTTAGTGTGAATCTTACCCACTTGCTATCGCACTCAGTATGAATCTTAGCCACTCGCTACCACTCTTAGTGTGAATCTTACCAACTCACTATCGCACTTATTGTGAATCTTACACACTTGCTTTTGCACTTAGTGTGAATCTTACGCACTCGCTATCGCACTTAGAGTGAATCTTACCCACTCGTTATCACACTTAGTGTGAATCTTACCCACTCGTTATCACACTTAGTGTGAATCTTACCCAGTCGCTATCACACTTAGTGTGAATATTACCCATTCGTTATCACACTTAGTGTGAATCTTACCCACTCGTTATCACACTTAGTATGTTTCTTTCCCAGTCGCTATCGCTCTTTGTGTGAAATTTACCCACTCGCTATCACGCTTAGTGTGAATCTTACGCACTTGCTATCGCACTTAGTGTGAATCTTACCTACGTGCTATCGTACTTAGTGTGAGTCTTAACCACTTCCTATCGCTCTTAGTGTGAATCTTAACCACCCGCTATCGCACTTAGTGTGAATATTACCCAATCGCTACCGCGCTTTGTGTGAAACTTACCCACTTGCTATCGCACTTAGTGTGAATCTTACCCAGCCTCTATCGCACTTAGTGTGAATCTTACCCAGTCGCTATCACACTTAGTGTGAATCTTACCCACTCGTTCTCACACTTAGTGTGAATCTTACACACTTGCTATCACACTTAGTGTGAATATTACACATTCGTTATCACACTTAGTGTGAATCTTACCCACTCGTTATCACACTTAGTGTGAAGCTCACCCACTCGCTATCACACTTTGTGTGAAACTTGCACACTCGCTATCGCACTTAGTGTGAATCTTACACACTCGCTATCTCACTTGATGTGAATCTTCCCCACTTGCTATCGCCCTTAGTGTGAATCTTACCCACTCGCTATCGCACATAGTGTGAATTTTACCCAGTCGCTATCGCACTTAGTGTGAATCTTACCCACTTGCTATCACACTTAGTGTGAATCTTCTCCCCTGCTAAAGCACTTAGTGTGAATCTTACCCAATCGCTAGCGCTATTCGTGTGAATCTTACCCACTCGCTATCGCACTTAGTGTGAATCTTCTCCCCTGCTATAGCACTGTGTGTGAATCTTACCCAATCACTATCGCACCTAGTGTGAATCTCAGCTACTCGTTATCACATTTAGTGTGAATCTCAATCTAACTGCTACCGCACTTATTGTGAATCTTACCTACGTGCTATCGTACTTAGTGTGAGTCTTACCCAATTGCTATCGCACTTAGTGTGAATCTTATCCACCCGCTATCGCACTTAGTGTGAATATTACCCAATCGTTACTGCGCTTTTTGTGAATCTTACCCACTCGCTATTGCACTTAGTGTGAATCGTACCCACTCGCTATCGCACTTAGTGTGAATCTTATCCACTCGCTGTTGCACTTAGTGTCAATCTTAGGCTTATGCTACTGCACTTAGTGTGAACCTTACCCATGCGCTATTGTAATTAGTGTGAGTCTTACCCACTTGCTATCGCACTTAGTGTGAATGTTATGCAACCGCAATCGCACTTAGTGTGAATCTTACCCACTCGTTATCGCACTTAGTGTGAATCTTACCCACTCGCTAACACTCTTAGTGTGAATCTTAACCACTTGCTATTGCACTTAGCGTGAAATTTAGCCACTCGCTACCACTCTTAGTGTGAATCTAACCAACTCCCTATCGCACTTAGTGTGAATCTTACCCACTTGCTATCACATTTGTGTGAATCTGCCACCTTCTAACGCACTGAGTGTGAATCTTACCCACTCGCTACCGCTCTTAGTCTGAATCTTACCCACTCGCTTTCGCACTTAGCTGAATCTTACCCACTCGCTATTGCACTTAGTGTGAATCTTAACCACTCGCTATCACAGTTTGTGTGAATCTTATCCACTCGCTATCACACTTAATGCGAATCATACCCACTTGCTATTTTACTTAGTGTGAATCTTACCCACTTGCTACCGCACGTAGTGTGAATCTTACCCACTCGCAATCGCAGTTAGTGTGAATCGTACCCACTTGCTATCGCACTTAGTGTGAATCTTACCCAGCCTCTATCGCACTTAGTGTGAACCTTAGCCAGTCACTATCGCACGTAGTGTCAATCTTTCCCACTTGCTATCACACTTTCTGTGAATCTTACCCACTTGCTATCACACTTAGTGTTTATCTACCACCTTCTAACGCGCTGAGTGTGAATCTTACCCACTCGCTACCACTCTTAGTGTGAATCTTACCCACTCGCTATCGCACTTAGCGTAAATCTTACCCACTCGCTATCGCACTTAGTGTGAATCTTACCCACTCGCTATCACAGTTTTTGTGAATCTTACCCACTCGCTATCACGCGTAGTGCGAATCGTACCCACTTGCTATTGCACTTAGTGTGAATCTTACTCACTCACTATCGCACTTATTGTGAATGTTACCCAGTCGCTATTGCACTTAGTGTGAATTTTACCCACTTGCTATCACACTTAGTGTGAATCTTCTCCCCTGCTTTAGCACTGTGTGTGAATATTACCCACTCACTACCGCGCTTTGTGTGAATCTTACCGACTCGCTATTGCACTTAGTGTGAATCATACCCACTCGCTATCGCACTTAGTGTGAATCTTATCCACTCGCTATTGCACTTAGTGTCAATCTTAGGCTTATGCTACTGCACTTAGTGTGAATCTTACCCACGCACTGTTGTACTTAGTGTGAGTCTTACCCACTTGCTATCGCACTTAGTGTGAATCTTATCCAACCGCTATCACACTTAGTGTGAATCTTACCCACTCGCTTTCGCGCTTAGTGTGAATCTTACCCACTTGCTATCGCACTCAGTGTGAATCTTAGCCACTCGCTACCACTCTTAGTGTGAATCTTACCAACTCACTATCGCACTTAGTGTGAATCTTACACACTTGCTTTTGCACTTAGTGTGAATCTTACGCACTCGCTATCGCACTTAGAGTGAATCTTACCCACTCGTTATCACACTTAGTGTGAATCTTACCCACTCGTTATCACACTTAGTGTGAATCTTACCCAGTCGCTATCACACTTAGTGTGAATATTACCCATTCGTTATCACACTTAGTGTGAATCTTACCCACTCGTTATCACACTTAGTATGTTTCTTTCCCAGTCGCTATCGCTCTTTGTGTGAAATTTACCCACTCGCTATCACGCTTAGTGTGAATCTTACGCACTTGCTATCGCACTTAGTGTGAATCTTACCTACGTGCTATCGTACTTAGTGTGAGTCTTAACCACTTCCTATCGCACTTAGTGTGAATCTTAACCACCCGCTATCGCACTTAGTGTGAATATTACCCAATCGCTACCGCGCTTTGTGTGAAACTTACCCACTTGCTATCGCACTTAGTGTGAATCTTACCCAGCCTCTATCGCACTTAGTGTGAATCTTACCCAGTCGCTATCACACTTAGTGTGAATCTTACCCACTCGTTCTCACACTTAGTGTGAATCTTACACACTTGCTATCACACTTAGTGTGAATATTACACATTCGTTATCACACTTAGTGTGAATCTTACCCACTCGTTATCACACTTAGTGTGAAGCTCACCCACTCGCTATCACACTTTGTGTGAAACTTGCACACTCGCTATCGCACTTAGTGTGAATCTTACACACTCGCTATCTCACTTGATGTGAATCTTCCCCACTTGCTATCGCCCTTAGTGTGAATCTTACCCACTCGCTATCGCACATAGTGTGAATTTTACCCAGTCGCTATCGCACTTAGTGTGAATCTTACCCACTTGCTATCACACTTAGTGTGAATCTTCTCCCCTGCTAAAGCACTTAGTGTGAATCTTACCCAATCGCTAGCGCTCTTCGTGTGAATCTTACCCACTCGCTATCGCTCTTAGTGTGAATCTTACCCACTCGCTATCGCACTTAGTGTGAATCTTTCCCACTCGCTTTCTGCACTTGGTGTGAATCTTCCCCACTCGCTATCGCCCTTAGTGTGAAACTTACCCACTCACTATCGCACTTAGTATGAATGTTACCCAGTCGCTATTGCACTTAGTGTGAATTTTACCCACTTGCTATCACACTTAGTGTGAATCTTCTCCCCTGCTATAGCACTGTGTGTGAATCTTACCCAATCACTATCGCACCTAGTGTGAATCTCAGATACTCGTTATCACATTTAGTGTGAATCTTAATCTAACTGCTACCGCACTTAGTGTGAATCTTACCTACGTGCTATCGTACTTAGTGTGAGTCTTACCCACTTGCTATCGCACTTAGTGTGAATCTTATCCACCCGCTATCGCACTTAGTGTGAATATTACCCAATCGTTACTGCGCTTTTTGTGAATCTTACCCACTCGCTATTGCACTTAGTGTGAATCGTACCCACTCGCTATCGCACTTAGTGTGAATCTTATCCACTCGCTGTTGCACTTAGTGTCAATCTTAGGCTTATGCTACTGCACTTAGTGTGAATCTTACCCACGCGCTATTGTACTTAGTGTGAGTCTTACCCACTTGCTATCGCACTTAGTGTGAATCTTATCCAACCGCAATCGCACTTAGTGTGAATCTTACCCACTCGTTATCGCGCTTAGTGTGAATCTTACCCACTCGCTAACACTCTTAGAGTGAATCTTAACCACTTGCTATTGCACTTAGCGTGAATCTTAGCCACTCGCTACCACTCTTAGTGTGAATCTAACCAACTCCCTATCGCACTTAGTGTGAATCTTACCCACTTGCTATCACATTTGTGTGAATCTGCCACCTTCTAACGCACTGAGTGTGAATCTTACCCACTCGCTACCGCTCTTAGTCTGAATCTTACCCATTCGCTATCGCACTTAGCTGAATCTTACACACTCGCTATCGCACTTAGTGTGAATCTTACCCACTCGCTATCACAGTTTGTGTGAATCTTATCGACTCGCTATCACGCTTAGTGCGAATCATAGCCACTTGCTATCTTACTTAGTGTGAATCTTACCCACTCGCTACCGCACTTAGTGTGAATCTTACCCACTCGCAATCGCACTTAGTGTGAATCGTACCCACATGCTATTGCACTTAGCGTGAATCTTACCCAGCTGCTATTGCAATTAGTGTGAATCTTACCCAGCCTATATCGCACTTAGTGTAAATCTTACCCAATCGATATCACACTTAGTGTGAATCTTACGCACTCGCTATCGCACTTAGTGTGAATCTTACCCACTCGTTATCACACTTAGTGTGAATCTGCCACCTTCTAACGCACTGAGTGTGAATCTTACCCACTCACTACCGCTCTTAGTCTGAATCGAACCCACTCGCTATCGCACTTAGCTGAATCTTACCCACTCGCTATCGCACTTAGTGTGAATCTTACCCACTCGCTATCTCAGTTTGTGTGAATCTTATCCACTCACTATCACACTTAGTGTGAATCTTACACACTTGCTATCACACTTAGTGTGAATATTACACATTCGTTATCACACATAGTGTGAATCTTACCCACTCATTATCACACTTAGTGTGAAGCTCACCCACTCGCTATCACACTTTGTGTGAAACTTGCACACTCGCTATCGCACTTAGTGTGAATCTTACACACTCGCTATCTCACTTGATGTGAATCTTCCCCACTTGCTATCGCCCTTAGTGTGAATCTTACCCACTCACTATCGCACATAGTGTGAATTTTACCCAGTCGCTATCGCACTTAGTGTGAATCTTACCCACTTGCTATCACACCTAGTGTGAATCTTCTCCCCTGCTAAAGCACTTAGTGTGGATTTTACCCAATCGCTAGCGCTCTTCGTGTGAATCTTACCCACTCGCTATCGCTCTTAGTGTTAATCTTACCCACTCGCTATCGCACTTAGTGTGAATCTTTCCCACTTGCTTTCTGCACTTGGTGTGAATCTTCCCCAGTCGCTATCGCCCTTAGTGTGAAACTTACCCACTCACTATCGCACTTAGTGTGAATGTTACCCAGTCGCTATTGCACTTAGTGTGAATTTTACCCACTTGCTATCACACTTAGTGTGAATCTTCTCCCCTGCTATAGCACTGTGTCTGAATCTTACCCAATCACTATTGCACCTAGTGTGAATCTCAGCTACTCGTTATCACATTTAGTGTGAATCTTAATCTAACTGCTACCGCACTTAGTGTGAATCTTACCTATGTACTATCGTACTTAGTGTGAGTCTTACCCACTCGCTACCACTCTTAGTGTGAATCTAACCAACTCCCTATCGCACTTAGTGTGAATCTTACCCACTTGCTATCACATTTGTGTGAATCTGCCACATTCTAACGCACTGAGTGTGAATCTTACCCACTCGCTACCGCTCTTAGTCTGAATCTTACCCACTCGCTATCGCACTTAGCTGAATCTTACCCACTCGCTATCGCACTTAGTGTGAATCTTAACCACTCGCTATCACAGTTTGTGTGAATCTTATCCACTCGCTATCACACTTAGTGCGAATCATACCCACTTGCTATTTTACTTAGTGTGAATCTTACCCACTCGCTACCGCACTTAGTGTGAAACTTACCCACTCGTAATCGCACTTAGTGTGAATCTTACGCACTCGCTATCGCACTTAGTGTGAATCTTACCCACTCGTTATCACACTTAGTGTGAATCTTACCCACTCGTTATCACACTTAGTGTGAATCTTACCCAGTCACTATCACACTTAGTGTGAATCTTACCCATTCGTTATCACACTTAGTGTGAATCTTACCCACTCGTTATCACACTTAGTGTGAATCTTACCCACTCACTCTCACACTTAGTATGTTTCTTTCCCACTCGCTATCGCTCTTAGTGTGAAATTTACCCACTCGCTATCACGCTTAGTGTCAATCTTTCCCACTCGCTATCGCACTTAGTGTGAAACTTACCCACTTGCTATCGCACTTAGTGTGAATCTTACCCAGCCTCTATCGCACTTAGTGTGAATTTTGCCCAGCCGCTTTCACACTTAGTGTGAATCTTACCCACTCGTTCTCACACTTAGTGTGAATCTTACACACTTGCTATCGCACTTAGTGTGAATATTACGCATTCGTTATCACACTTAGTGTGAATCTTACCCAGTCATTATCACACTTTGTGTGAATCTTACACACTTGCTATCACTCTTAGTGTGAATCTTACCCACTCGCTATCGCACTTGATGTGAATCTTCCCCACTTGCTATCGCCCTTAGTGTGAATCTTACCCACTCGCTATCGCACATAGTGTGAATTTTACCCAGTCGCTATCGCACTTAGTGTGAATCTTACCCAATTGCTATCACACTTAGTGTGAATCTTCTCCCCTGCTAAAGCACTTAGTGTGAATCTTACCCACCCGCTATCGCACTTAGTGTGAATATTACCCAATCGCTACCGCGCTTTGTGTGAAACTTACCCACTTGCTATCGCACTTAGTGTGAATCTTACCCAGCCTCTATCGCACTTAGTGTGAATCTTACCCAGTCGCTATCACACTTAGTGTGAATCTTACCCACTCGTTCTCACACATGGTGTGAATCTTACACACTTGCTATCACACTTAGTGTGAATATTACACATTCGTTATCACACTTAGTGTGAATCTTACCCACTCGTTATCACACTTAGTGTGAAGCTCACCCACTCGCTATCACACTTTGTGTGAAACTTGCACACTCGCTATCGCACTTAGTGTGAATCTTACACACTCGCTATCTCACTTGATGTGAATCTTCCCCACTTGCTATCGCCCTTAGTGTGAATCTTACCCACTCGCTATCGCACATAGTGTGAATTTTACCCAGTCGCTATCGCACTTAGTGTGAATCTTACCCACTTGCTATCACACTTAGTGTGAATCTTCTCCCCTGCTAAAGCACTTAGTGTGAATCTTACCCAATCGCTAGCGCTCTTCGTGTGAATCTTACCCACTCGCTATCGCTCTTAGTGTGAATCTTACCCACTCGCTATCGCACTTAGTGTGAATCTTACCCACTCGTTATCACACTTAGTGTGAAGTTTCCCCACTCACTCTCACACTTAGTATGTTTCTTTCCCACTCGCTATCGCTCTTAGTGTGAAATTTACCCACTCGCTATCACGCTTAGTGTCAATCTTTCCCACTCGCTATCGCACTTAGTGTGAAACTTACCCACTTGCTATCGCACTTAGTGTGAATCTTACCCAGCCTCTATCGCACTTAGTGTGAATTTTGCCCAGCCGCTTTCACACTTAGTGTGAATCTTACCCACTCGTTCTCACACTTAGTGTGAATCTTACACACTTGCTATCGCACTTAGTGTGAATATTACCCATTCGTTATCACACTTAGGGTGAATCTTACCCAGTCATTATCACACTTTGTGTGAATCTTACACACTTGCTATCACTCTTAGTGTGAATCTTACCCACTCGCTATCGCACTTGATGTGAATCTTCCCCACTTGCTATCGCCCTTAGTGTGAATCTTACCCACTCGCTATCGCACATAGTGTGAATTTTACCCAGTCGCTGTCGCACTTAGTGTGAATCTTACCCAATTGCTATCACACTTAGTGTGAATCTTCTCCCCTGCTAAAGCACTTAGTGTGAATCTTACCCACTCGCTACCGCTCTTAGTGTGAATCTTACCCACTCGCTATCGCTCTTACTGTGAATCTTACCCACTCGCTATTGCACTTAGTGTGAATCTTTCCCACTTGCTATCTGCACTTGCTGTGAATCTTCCCCAATCGCTATCGCCCTTAGTGTGAATCTTACCCACTCACTATCGCACTTAGTGTGAATGTTACCCAGTCGCTATTGCACTTAGTGTGAATTTTACCCACTTGCTATCACACTTAGTGTGAATCTTCTCCCCTGCTATAGCACTGTGTGTGAATCTTACCCACTCACTATCGCACCTAGTGTGAATCTCAGCTACTCGTTATCACATTTATTGTGAATTTTAATCTAACTGCTACCGCACTTAGTGTGAATATTACCTACGTGCTATCGTACTTAGTGTGAGTCTTACCCACTTGCTATCGCACTTAGTGTGAATCTTATCCACCCGCTATCGCACTTAGTGTGAATATTACCCACTCGCTACCGCGCTTTTTGTGAATCTTACCCACTCGCTATTGCACTTAGTGTGAATCGTACCCATTCACTATCGCACTTAGTGTGAATCTTATCCACTCGCTATTGCACTTAGTGTCAATCTTAGGCTTATGCTACTGCACTTAGTGTGAATCTTACCCACGCGCTATTGTACTTAGTGTGAGTCTTACCCACTTGCTATCGCACTTAGTGTGAATCTTATCCACCCGCTATCGCACTTAGTGTGCATTTTACCCACTCGCTATCGCGCTTAGTGTGAATCTTACCCACTCGCTACCACTCTTAGTGTGAATCTTACCCACGTGCTATCGCACTTAGCGTGAATCTTAGCCACTCGCTACCACTCTTAGTGTGAATCTTACCAACTCCCTATCACACTTAGTGTGAATCTTACCCACTTGCTATCACATTTGTGTGAATCTGCCACCTTCTAACGCACTGAGTGTGAATCTTACCCACTCGCTACCGATCTTAGACTGAATCTTACCCACTCGCTATCGCACTTAGCTGAATCTTACCCACTCGCTATCGCACTTAGTGTGAATCTTAACCACTCGCTATCACAGTTTGTGTGAATCTTATCCACTCGCTATCACACTTAGTGCGAATCATACCCACTTGCTATTTTACTTAGTGTGAATCTTACCCACTCGCTGCCGCACTTAGTGTGAATCTTACCCACTCGCAATCGCACTTAGTTTGAATCGTACCCACATGCTATTGCACTTAGCGTGAATCTTACCCAGCTGCTATTGCAATTAGTGTGAATCTTACCCAGCCTCTATCGCACCTAAAGTAAATCTTACCCAATCGCTATCACACTTAGTGTGAATCTTACGCACTCGCTATCGCACTTAGTGTGAATCTTACCCACTCGTTATCACACTTAGTGTGAATCTTACCCACTCGTTATCACACTTAGTGTGAATCTTACCCAGTCGCTATCACACTTAGTGTGAATCTTACCCATTCGTTATCACACTTAGTGTGAATCTTACCCACTCGTTATCACACTTAGTGTGAATCTTACCCACTCACTCTCACACTTAGTATGTTTCTTTCCCACTCGCTATCACTCTTAGTGTGAAATTTACCCACTCGCTATCACGCTTAGTGTCAATCTTTCCCACTCGCTATCGCACTTAGTGTGAAACTTACCCACTTGCTATCGCACTTAGTGTGAATCTTACCCAGCCTCTATCGCACTTAGTGTGAATCTTGCCCAGTCGCTTTCAGACTTAGTGTGAATCTTACCCACTCGTTCTCACACTTAGTGTGAATCTTACACACTTACTATCGCACTTAGTGTGAATATTACCCATTCGTTATCACACTTAGTGTGAATCTTACCCAGTCATTATCACACTTTGTGTGAATCTTACACACTTGCTATCACTCTTAGTGTGAATCTTACCCACTCGCTATCGCACTTGATGTGAATCTTCCCCACTTGCTATCGCCCTTAGTGTGAATCTTACCCACTCGCTATCGCACATAGTGTGAATTTTACCCAGTCGCTATCGCACTTAGTGTGAATCTTACCCAATTGCTATCACACTTAGTGTGAATCTTCTCCCCTGCTAAAGCACTTAGCGTGAATCTTACCCAATCGCTAGCGCTCTTAGTGTGAATCTTACCCACTCGCTATCGCTCTTACTGTGAATCTTACCCACTCGCTATCGCACTTAGTGTGAATCTTTCCCACTCGCTATCTGCTCTTGCTGTGAATCTTCCCCACTCGCTATCGCCCTTAGTGTGAATCTTACCCACTCACTATCGCACTTAGTGTGAATGTTACCCAGTCGCTATTGCACTTAGTGTGAATTTTACCCACTTGCTATCACACTTAGTGTGAATCTTCTCCCCTGCTATAGCACTGTGTGTGAATCTTACCCACTCACTATCGCACCTAGTGTGAATCTCAGCTACTCGTTATCACATTTATTGTGAATTTTAATCTAACTGCTACCGCACTTAGTGTGAATCTTACCTACGCGCTATCGTACTTAGTGTGAGTCTTACCCACTCGCTATCGCACTTAGTGTGAATCTTACCCACTCACTATCACACTTAGTCTCAATCTTACCCACTCGCTATCGCACTTAGTGTGAATCTTACACACTCGCTATCATGCTTTGTGTGAATCTTAGCCACTCACTAACGCACTTTGCGTGAATCTTAGCCATTCGCTACCGCTCTTATTGTGAATCTCAGCCACTCGTTATCACACTTAGTGTGAACCTTACCCATTCGCTACCACACCTAGTGTGATTCTTACCCACTCACGATAACACTTAGTGTGAATCTTAATCTAACTGCTACCGCACTTAGTGTGAATCTTACACACCCGCTATCGCACTTAGTGTGAATCTTACCCACTTGCTATCGCACTTAGTGTGAATCTTATCCACCGGCTATCGCGCTTAGCGTGAATCTTACCAACTCGCTACCACGCTTTGTGTGAATCTTAGCCTCTCGCTATCATGCTTAGTGTGAATCTTACCCACTCGCTATCGCACTTACTTTGAATGTTACCCACTCGCTATCACACTTAGTGTGAATCTTACCCACTCGCTCTTGCCCTTAGTGTGAATCTTACCCACTCGCTATCGCACTTTGTGTGAACCTTACCCACTCGCTACAACACTTAGTGTGAATCTTACCCACTCGCTATCGCACTTAGCGTGAATCTTAGCCACTCGCTACCACTCTTAGTGTGAATCTTACCCACTCACTATCGCACTTAGTGTGAATCTTACCCACTCGCTTTTGCACTTAGTGTGAATCTTACGCACTCGCTATCGCACTTAGTGTGAATGTTACCCAGTCGCTATCACACTTAGTGTGAATCTTAGCCAGTCACTATCGCACTTACTGTGAATCTTACCCACTTGCTATCACATTTGTGTGAACCTGCCACCTTCTAACGCACTGAGTGTGAATCTTACCCACTCGCTACCACTCTTAGTGTGAATCTTACCAACTCACTATCACACTTAGTGTGAATCTTACCCACTCGCTATCACAGTTTGTGTGAATCTTATCCACTCGCTATCACGCTTAGTGCGAATCATACCCAATTTCTATCGCACTTAGTGTGAATCTTACCCACTTGCTACCGCACTTAGTGTGAATCTTACCCACTCGCAATCGCAGTTAGTGTGAATCGTACCCACTTGCTATCGCACTTAGTGTGAATCTTACCCAGCCTCTATCGCACTTAGTTTGAATCTTACCCAGTCGCTATCACAATTAGTGTGAACCTTAGCCAGTCACTATCGCACGTAGTGTCAATCTTACCCACTTGCTATCACACTTTCTGTGAATCTTACCCACTCGCTATCGCACATAGTGTGAATTTTACCCAGTCGCTATCGCACTTAGTGTGAATCTTACCCACTTGCTATCACACTTAGTGTGAATCTTCTCCCCTGCTAAAGCACTTAGTGTGAATCTTACCCAATCGCTAGCGCTCTTCGTGTGAATCTTACCCACTCGCTATCGCTCTTAGTGTGAATCTTACCCACTCGCTATCGCACTTAGTGTGAATCTTTCCCACTCGCTTTCTGCACTTGGTGTGAATCTTCCCCACTCGCTATCGCCCTTAGTGTGAAACTTACCCACTCACTATCGCACTTAGTGTGAATGTTACCCAGTCGCTATTGCACTTAGTGTGAATTTTACCCACTTGCTATCACACTTAGTGTGAATCTTCTCCCCTGCTATAGCACTGTGTGTGAATCTTACCCAATCACTATCGCACCTAGTGTGAATCTCAGATACTCGTTATCACATTTAGTGTGAATCTTAATCTAACTGCTACCGCACTTAGTGTGAATCTTACCTACGTGCTATCGTACTTAGTGTGAGTCTTACCCACTTGCTATCGCACTTAGTGTGAATCTTATCCACCCGCTATCGCACTTAGTGTGAATATTACCCAATCGTTACTGCGCTTTTTGTGAATCGTACCCACTCGCTATTGCACTTAGTGTGAATCGTACCCACTCGCTATCGCACTTAGTGTGAATCTTATCCACTCGCTGTTGCACTTAGTGTCAATCTTAGGCTTATGCTACTGCACTTAGTGTGAATCTTACCCACGCGCTATTGTACTTAGTGTGAGTCTTACCCACTTGCTATCGCACTTAGTGTGAATCTTATCCAACCACAATCGCACTTAGTGTGAATCTTACCCACTCGTTATCGCGCTTAGTGTGAATCTTACCCACTCGCTAACACTCTTAGTGTGAATCTTAACCACTTGCTATTGCACTTAGCGTGAATCTTAGCCACTCGCTACCACTCTTAGTGTGAATCTAACCAACTCCCTATCGCACTTAGTGTGAATCTTACCCACTTGCTATCACATTTGTGTGAATCTGCCACCTTCTAACGCACTGAGTGTGAATCTTACCCACTCGCTACCGCTCTTAGTCTGAATCTTACCCATTCGCTATCGCACTTAGCTGAATCTTACACACTCGCTATCACACTTAGTGTGAATCTTACCCACTTGCTATCACAGTTTGTGTGAATCTTATCGACTCGCTATCACGCTTAGTGCGAATCATAGCCACTTGCTATCTTACTTAGTGTGAATCTTACCCACTCGCTACCGCACTTAGTGTGAATCTTACCCACTCGCAATCGCACTTAGTGTGAATCGTACCCACATGCTATTGCACTTCGCGTGAATCTTACCCAGCTGCTATTGCAATTAGTGTGAATCTTACCCAGCCTATATCGCACTTAGTGTAAATCTTACCCACTCGTTATCACACTTAGTGTGAATCTGCCACCTTCTAACGCACTGAGTGTGAATCTTACCCACTCACTACCGCTCTTAGTCTGAATCGAACCCACTCGCTATCGCACTTAGCTGAATCTTACTAACTCGCTATCGCACTTAGTGTGAATCTTACCCACTCGCTATCTCAGTTTGTGTGAATCTTATCCACTCACTATCACACTTAGTGTGAATCTTACACACTTGCTCTCACACTTAGTGTGAATATTACACATTCGTTATCACACTTAGTGTGAATCTTACCCACTCATTATCACACTTAGTGTGAAGCTCACCCACTCGCTATCACACTTTGTGTGAAACTTGCACACTCGCTATCGCACTTAGTGTGAATCTTACACACTCGCTATCTCACTTGATGTGAATCTTCCCCACTTGCTATCGCCCTTAGTGTGAATCTTACCCACTCACTATCGCACTTAGTGTGAATCTTACCCACTCACTATCACACTTAGTCTCAATCTTACCCACTCGCTATCGCACTTAGTGTGAATCTTACACAGTCGCTATCATGCTTTGTGTGAATCTTAGCCACTCACTAACGCACTTTGCATGAATCTTAGCCATTCGCTACCGCTCTTATTGTGAATCTCAGCCACTCGTTATCACACTTAGTGTGAACCTTACCCATTCGCTACCACACCTAGTGTGATTCTTACCCACTCACGATAACACTTAGTGTGAATCTTAATCTAACTGCTACCGCACTTAGTGTGAATCTTACACACCCGCTATCGCACTTAGTGTGAATCTTACCCACTTGCTATCGCACTTAGTGTGAATCTTATCCACCGGCTATCGCACTTAGCGTGAATCTTACCAACTCGCTACCACGCTTTGTGTGAATCTTAGCCTCTCGCTATCATGCTTAGTGTGAATCTTACCCACTCGCTATCGCACTTACTTTGAATGTTACCCACTCGCTATCACACTTAGTGTGAATCTTACCCACTCGCTCTTGCCCTTAGTGTGAATCTTACCCACTCGCTATCGCACTTTGTGTGAACCTTACCCACTCGCTACAACACTTAGTGTGAATCTTACCCACTCGCTATCGCACTTAGCGTGAATCTTAGCCACTCGCTACCACTCTTAGTGTGAATCTTACCCACTCACTATCGCACTTAGTGTGAATCTTACCCACTCGCTTTTGCACTTAGTGTGAATCTTACGCACTCGCTATCGCACTTAGTGTGAATGTTACCCAGTCGCTATCACACTTAGTGTGAATCTTAGCCAGTTACTATCGCACTTACTGTGAATCTTACCCACTTGCTATCACATTTGTGTGAATCTGCCACCTTCTAATGCACTGAGTGTGAATCTTACCCACTCGCTACCACTCTTAGTGTGAATCTTACCAACTCACTATCACACTTAGTGTGAATCTTACCCACTCGCTATCACAGTTTGTGTGAATCTTATCCACTCGCTATCACGCTTAGTGCGAATCATACCCAATTTCTATCGCACTTAGTGTGAATCTTACCCACTTGCTACCGCACTTAGTGTGAATCTTACCCACTCGCAATCGCAGTTAGTGTGAATCGTACCCACTTGCTATCGCACTTAGTGTGAATCTTACCCAGCCTCTATCGCACTTAGTTTGAATCTTACCCAGTCGCTATCACAATTAGTGTGAACCTTAGCCAGTCACTATCGCACGTAGTGTCAATCTTACCCACTTGCTATCACACTTTCTGTGAATCTTACCCACTTGCTATCACACTTAGTGTTTATCTACCACCTTCTAACGCGCTGAGTGTGAATCTTACCCACTCGCTACCGCTCTTAGTGTGAATCTTACCCACTCGCTATTGCACTTAGCGTGAATCTTACCCACTCGCTATCGCACTTAGTGTGAATCTTACCCACTCGCTATCACAGTTTTTGTGAATCTTACCCACTCGCTATCACGCGTAGTGCGAATCGTACCCACTTGCTATTGCACTTAGTGTGAATCTTACTCACGCACTATCGCACTTATTGTGAATGTTACCCAGTCGCTATTGCACTTAGTGTGAATTTTACCCACTTGCTATCACACTTAGTGTGAATCTTCTCCCCTGCTTTAGCACTGTGTGTGAATATTAACCACTCACTACCGCGCTTTGTGTGAATCTTACCGACTCGCTATTGCACTTAGTGTGAATCATACCCACTCGCTATCGCACTTAGTGTGAATCTTATCCACTCGCTATTGCACTTAGTGTCAATCTTAGGCTTATGCTACTGCACTTAGTGTGAATCTTACCCACGCACTGTTGTACTTAGTGTGAGTCTTACCCACTTGCTATCGCACTTAGTGTGAATCTTATCCAACCGCTATCGCACTTAGTGTGAATCTTACCCACTCGCTTTCGCGCTTAGTGTGAATCTTACCCACTTGCTATCGCACTCAGTGTGAATCTTAGCCACTCGCTACCACTCTTAGTGTGAATCTTACCAACTCACTATCGCACTTAGTGTGAATCTTACACACTTGCTTTTGCACTTAGTGTGAATCTTACGCACTCGCTATCGCACTTAGAGTGAATCTTACCCACTCGTTATCACACTTAGTGTGAATCTTACCCACTCGTTATCACACTTAGTGTGAATCTTACCCAGTCGCTATCACACTTAGTGTGAATATTACCCATTCGTTATCACACTTAGTGTGAATCTTACCCACTCGTTATCACACTTAGTATGTTTCTTTCCCAGTCGCTATCGCTCTTTGTGTGAAATTTACCCACTCGCTATCGCGCTTAGTGTGAATCTTACGCACTTGCTATCGCACTTAGTGTGAATCTTACCTACGTGCTATCGTACTTAGTGTGAGTCTTAACCACTTCCTATCGCACTTAGTGTGAATCTTAACCACCCGCTATCGCACTTAGTGTGAATATTACCCAATCGCTACCGCGCTTTGTGTGAAACTTACCCACTTGCTATCGCACTTAGTGTGAATCTTACCCAGCCTCTATCGCACTTAGTGTGAATCTTACCCAGTCGCTATCACACTTAGTGTGAATCTTACCCACTCGTTCTCACACTTAGTGTGAATCTTACACACTTGCTATCACACTTAGTGTGAATATTACACATTCGTTATCACACTTAGTGTGAATCTTACCCACTCGTTATCACACTTAGTGTGAAGCTCACCCACTCGCTATCACACTTTGTGTGAAACTTGCACACTCGCTATCGCACTTAGCGTGAATCTTACACACTCGCTATCTCACTTGATGTGAATCTTCCCCACTTGCTATCGCCCTTAGTGTGAATCTTACCCACTCACTATCGCACATAGTGTGAATTTTACCCAGTCGCTATCGCACTTAGTGTGAATCTTACCCACTTGCTATCACACTTAGTGTGAATCTTCTCCCCTGCTAAAGCACTTAGTGTGAATCTTACCCAATCGCTAGCGCTCTTCGTGTGAATCTTACCCACTCGCTATCGCTCTTAGTGTGAATCTTACCCACTCGCTATCGCACTTAGTGTGAATCTTTCCCACTCGCTTTCTGCACTTGGTGTGAATCTTCCCCACTCGCTATCGCCCTTAGTGTGAAACTTACCCACTCACTATCGCACTTAGTGTGAATGTTACCCAGTCGCTATTGCACTTAGTGTGAATTTTACCCACTTGCTATCACACTTAGTGTGAATCTTCTCCCCTGCTATAGCACTGTGTGTGAATCTTACCCATTCACTATCGCACCTAATGTGAATCTCAGATACTCGTTATCACATTTAGTGTGAATTTTAATCTAACTGCTACCGCACTTATTGTGAATCTTACTTACGTGCTATCGTACTTAGTGTGAGTCTTACCCACTTGCTATCGCACTTAGTGTGAATCTTATCCACCCGCTATCGCACTTAGTGTGAATATTACCCAATCGTTACTGCGCTTTTTGTGAATCTTACCCACTCGCTATTGCACTTAGTGTGAATCGTACCCGCTCGCTATCGCACTTAGTGTGAATCTTATCCACTCGCTGTTGCACTTAGTGTCAATCTTAGGCTTATGCTACTGCACTTAGTGTGAATCTTACCCACGCGCTATTGTACTTAGTGTGAGTCTTACCCACTTGCTATCGCACTTAGTGTGAATCTTATCCAACCGCAATCGCACTTAGTGTGAATCTTACCCACTCGTTATCGCGCTTAGTGTGAATCTTACCCACTCGCTAACACTCTTAGTGTGAATCTTAACCACTTGCTATTGCACTTAGCGTGAAACTTAGCCACTCGCTACCACTCTTAGTGTGAATCTTACCCAGCTGCTATTGCAATTAGTGTGAATCTTACCCAGCCTATATCGCACTTAGTGTAAATCTTACCCAATCGATATCACACTTAGTGTGAATCTTACGCACTCGCTATCGCACTTAGTGTGAATCTTACCCACTCGTTATCACACTTAGTGTGAATCTGCCACCTTCTAACGCACTGAGGGTGAATCTTACCCACTCACTACCGCTCTTAGTCTGAATCGAACCCACTCGCTATCGCACTTAGCTGAATCTTACCCACTCGCTATCGCACTTAGTGTGAATCTTACCCACTCGCTATCTCAGTTTGTGTGAATCTTATCCACTCACTATCACACTTAGTGTGAATCTTACACACTTGCTATCACACTTAGTGTGAATATTACACATTCGTTATCACACTTAGTGTGAATCTTACCCACTCGTTATCACACTTAGTGTGAAGCTCACCCACTCGCTATCACACTTTGTGTGAAACTTGCACACTCGCTATCGCACTTAGCGTGAATCTTACACACTCGCTATCTCACTTGATGTGAATCTTCCCCACTTGCTATCGCCCTTAGTGTGAATCTTACCCACTCACTATCGCACATAGTGTGAATTTTACCCAGTCGCTATCGCACTTAGTGTGAATCTTACCCACTTGCTATCACACTTAGTGTGAATCTTCTCCCCTGCTAAAGCACTTAGTGTGAATCTTACCCAATCGCTAGCGCTCTTCGTGTGAATCTTACCCACTCGCTATCGCTCTTAGTGTGAATCTTACCCACTCGCTATCGCACTTAGTGTGAATCTTTCCCACTCGCTTTCTGCACTTGGTGTGAATCTTCCCCACTCGCTATCGCCCTTAGTGTGAAACTTACCCACTCACTATCGCACTTAGTGTGAATGTTACCCAGTCGCTATTGCACTTAGTGTGAATTTTACCCACTTGCTATCACACTTAGTGTGAATCTTCTCCCCTGCTATAGCACTGTGTGTGAATCTTACCCATTCACTATCGCACCTAATGTGAATCTCAGATACTCGTTATCACATTTAGTGTGAATTTTAATCTAACTGCTACCGCACTTATTGTGAATCTTACTTACGTGCTATCGTACTTAGTGTGAGTCTTACCCACTTGCTATCGCACTTAGTGTGAATCTTATCCACCCGCTATCGCACTTAGTGTGAATATTACCCAATCGTTACTGCGCTTTTTGTGAATCTTACCCACTCGCTATTGCACTTAGTGTGAATCGTACCCGCTCGCTATCGCACTTAGTGTGAATCTTATCCACTCGCTGTTGCACTTAGTGTCAATCTTAGGCTTATGCTACTGCACTTAGTGTGAATCTTACCCACGCGCTATTGTACTTAGTGTGAGTCTTACCCACTTGCTATCGCACTTAGTGTGAATCTTATCCAACCGCAATCGCACTTAGTGTGAATCTTACCCACTCGTTATCGCGCTTAGTGTGAATCTTACCCACTCGCTAACACTCTTAGTGTGAATCTTAACCACTTGCTATTGCACTTAGCGTGAAACTTAGCCACTCGCTACCACTCTTAGTGTGAATCTTACCCAGCTGCTATTGCAATTAGTGTGAATCTTACCCAGCCTATATCGCACTTAGTGTAAATCTTACCCAATCGATATCACACTTAGTGTGAATCTTACGCACTCGCTATCGCACTTAGTGTGAATCTTACCCACTCGTTATCACACTTAGTGTGAATCTGCCACCTTCTAACGCACTGAGGGTGAATCTTACCCACTCACTACCGCTCTTAGTCTGAATCGAACCCACTCGCTATCGCACTTAGCTGAATCTTACCCACTCGCTATCGCACTTAGTGTGAATCTTACCCACTCGCTATCTCAGTTTGTGTGAATCTTATCCACTCACTATCACACTTAGTGTGAATCTTACACACTTGCTATCACACTTAGTGTGAATATTACACATTCGTTATCACACTTAGTGTGAATCTTACCCACTCATTATCACACTTAGTGTGAAGCTCACCCACTCGCTATCACACTTTGTGTGAAACTTGCACACTCGCTATCGCACTTAGTGTGAATCTTACACACTCGCTATCTCACTTGATGTGAATCTTCCCCACTTGCTATCGCACTTAGTGTGAATCTTACCCACTCACTATCGCACATAGTGTGAATTTTACCCAGTCGCTATCGCACTTAGTGTGAATCTTACCCACTTGCTATCACACCTAGTGTGAATCTTCTCCCCTGCTAAAGCACTTAGTGTGGATTTTACCCAATCGCTAGCGCTCTTCGTGTGAATCTTACCCACTCGCTATCGCTCTTAGTGTTAATCTTACCCACTCGCTATCGCACTTAGTGTGAATCTTTCCCACTTGCTTTCTGCACTTGGTGTGAATCTTCCCCAGTCGCTATCGCACTTAGTGTGAAACTTACCCACTCACTATCGCACTTAGTGTGAATGTTACCCAGTCGCTATTGCACTTAGTGTGAATTTTACCCACTTGCTATCACACTTAGTGTGAATCTTCTCCCCTGCTATAGCACTGTGTCTGAATCTTACCCAATCACTATTGCACCTAGTGTGAATCTCAGCTACTCGTTATCACATTTAGTGTGAATCTTAATCTAACTGCTACCGCACTTAATGTGAATCTTACCTATGTACTATCGTACTTAGTGTGAGTCTTACCCACTCGCTACCACTCTTAGTGTGAATCTAACCAACTCCCTATCGCACTTAGTGTGAATCTTACCCACTTGCTATCACATTTGTGTGAATCTGCCACCTTCTAACGCACTGAGTGTGAATCTTACCCACTCGCTACCGCTCTTAGTCTGAATCTTACCCACTCGCTATCGCACTTAGCTGAATCTTACCCACTCGCTATCGCACTTAGTGTGAATCTTAACCACTCGCTATCACAGTTTGTGTGAATCTTATCCACTCGCTATCACACTTAGTGCGAATCATACCCACTTGCTATTTTACTTAGTGTGAATCTTACCCACTCGCTACCGCACTTAGTGTGAATCTTACCCACTCGCAATCGCACTTAGTGTGAATCTTACGCACTCGCTATCGCACTTAGTGTGAATCTTACCCACTCGTTATCACACTTAGTGTGAATCTTACCCACTCGTTATCACTCTTAGTGTGAATCTTACCCAGTCGCTATCACACTTAGTGTGAATCTTACCCATTCGTTATCACACTTAGTGTGAATCTTACCCACTCGTTATCACACTTAGTGTGAATCTTACCCACTCACTCTCACACTTAGTATGTTTCTTTCCCACTCGCTATCGCTCTTAGTGTGAAATTTACCCACTCGCTATCACGCTTAGTGTCAATCTTTCCCACTCGCTATCGCACTTAGTGTGAAACTTACCCACTTGCTATCGCACTTAGTGTGAATCTTACCCAGCCTCTATCGCACTTAGTGTGAATCTTGCCCAGTCGCTTTCACACTTAGTGTGAATCTTACCCACTCGTTCTCACACTTAGTGTGAATCTTACACACTTGCTATCGCACTTAGTGTGAATATTACCCATTCGTTATCACACTTAGTCTGAATCTTACCCAGTCATTATCACACTTTGTGTGAATCTTACACACTTGCTATCACTCTTAGTGTGAATCTTACTCACTCGCTATCGCACTTGATGTGAATCTTCCCCACTTGCTATCGCCCTTAGTGTGAATCTTACCCACTCGCTATCGCACATAGTGTGAATTTTACCCAGTCGCTATCGCACTTAGTGTGAATCTTACCCAATTGCTATCACACTTAGTGTGAATCTTCTCCCCTGCTAAAGCACTTAATGTGAATCTTACCCAATCGCTAGCGCTCTTAGTGTGAATCTTACCCACTCGCTATCGCTCTTACTGTGAATCTTACCCACTCGCTATCGCACTTAGTGTGAATCTTTCCCACTTGCTATCTGCACTTGCTGTGAATCTTCCCCACTCGCTATCGTCCTTAGTGTGAAACTTACCCACTCACTATCGTACTTAGTGTGAATGTTACCCAGTCGCTATTGCACTTAGTGTGAATTTTACCCACTTGCTATCACACTTAGTGTGAATCTTCTCCCCTGCTATAGCACTGTATGTGAATCTTACCCAATCACTATCGCACCTAGTGTGAATCTCAGATACTCGTTATCACATTTAGTGTGAATCTTAATCTAACTGCTACCGCACTTAGTGTGAATCTTACCTACGTGCTATCGCACTTAGTGTGAATCTTATCCACCCGCTATCGCACTTAGTGTGAATATTACCCAATCGTTACTGCGCTTTTTGTGAATCTTACCCACTCGCTATTGCACTTAGTGTGAATCGTACCCACTCGCTATCGCACTTAGTGTGAATCTTATCCACTCGCTGTTGCACTTAGTGTCAATCTTAGCCTTATGCTACTGCACTTAGTGTGAATCTTACCCACGCGCTATTGTACTTAGTGTGAGTCTTACCCACTTGCTATCGCACTTAGTGTGAATCTTATCCAACCGCAATCGCACTTAGTGTGAATCTTACCCACTCGTTATCGCGCTTAGTGTGAATCTTACCCACTCGCTAACACTCTTAGTGTGAATCTTACCCACTTGCTATCGCACTTAACGTGAATCTAGCCACTCGCTACCACTCTATGTGTGAATCTTACCAACTCACTATCGCACTTAGTTGTGAATCCTTACACCACTTGCTTTTGCACTTAGTGTGGTATCTTACGCACTCGCTATCGCACTTAGAGTGATCTGACCCACTCGTTATCACACTTTAGTGTGAATCTTACCCACTCGTTATCACACTTAGTGGAATCTTACCCAGTCGCTATCACACTTAGTTGAATATTACCCATTCGTTATCACACTAGTGTGAATCTTACCCACTCGTTATCACACTTATAATGTTTCTTTCCCGATCGCTATCGCTCTTGTGTGAAATTTACCCACCATTCGCTATCCACGCGCTTAGTGTGAATCTTACGCCACTTGCTATCTTACCACTCGCTATCGCACTTAGTGTGAATCTTACCCACTCGCTATCGCACTTAGTGTGAATCTTACCCACTCGCTATCGCACTTAGTGTGAATCTTACCCACTCGCTATCACACTTAGTGTGAATCTTACCCACTCGTTATCACACTTAGTGTGAATCTTACCCACTCGTTATCACACTTAGTGTGAATCTTACCCACTCGCTATCACACTTAGTGTGAATCTTACCCATTCGTTATCACACTTAGTGTGAATCTTACCCACTCGCTCTCACACTTAGTATGTTTCTTTCCCACTCGCTATCGCTCTTAGCGTGAATTTACCCACTCGCTATCGCGCTTAGTGTGAATCTTCCCACTCGCTATCGCACTTAGTGTGAATCTTACCCACTTGCTATCGCACTTAGTGTGAATCTTACCACCTCTATCGCACTTAGTGTGAATCTTGCCCAGTCGCTTTCACACTTAGTGTGAATCTTACCCACTCGTTCTCACACTTAGTGTGAATCTTACACACTTGCTATCGCACTTAGTGTGAATATTACCCATTCGTTATCACACTTAGTCTGAATCTTACCCAGTCATTATCACACTTTGTGTGAATCTTACACACTTGCTATCACTCTTAGTGTGAATCTTACTCACTCGCTATCGCACTTGATGTGAATCTTCCCCACTTGCTATCGCCCTTAGTGTGAATCTTACCCACTCGCTATCGCACATAGTGTGAATTTTACCCAGTCGCTATCGCACTTAGTGTGAATCTTACCCAATTGCTATCACACTTAGTGTGAATCTTCTCCCCTGCTAAAGCACTTATGTGAATCTTACCCAATCGCTAGCGCTCTTAGTGTGAATCTTACCCACTCGCTATCGCTCTTACTGTGAATCTTACCCACTCGCTATCGCACTTAGTGTGAATCTTTCCCACTTGCTATCTGCACTTGCTGTGAATCTTCCCCACTCGCTATCGTCCTTAGTGTGAAACTTACCCACTCACTATCGTACTTAGTGTGAATGTTACCCAGTCGCTATTGCACTTAGTGTGAATTTTACCCACTTGCTATCACACTTAGTGTGAATCTTCTCCCCTGCTATAGCACTGTATGTGAATCTTACCCAATCACTATCGCACCTAGTGTGAATCTCAGATACTCGTTATCACATTTAGTGTGAATCTTAATCTAACTGCTACCGCACTTAGTGTGAATCTTACCTACGTGCTATCGCACTTAGTGTGAATCTTATCCACCCGCTATCGCACTTAGTGTGAATATTACCCAATCGTTACTGCGCTTTTTGTGAATCTTACCCACTCGCTATTGCACTTAGTGTGAATCGTACCCACTCGCTATCGCACTTAGTGTGAATCTTATCCACTCGCTGTTGCACTTAGTGTCAATCTTAGCCTTATGCTACTGCACTTAGTGTGAATCTTACCCACGCGCTATTGTACTTAGTGTGAGTCTTACCCACTTGCTATCGCACTTAGTGTGAATCTTATCCAACCGCTATCGCACTTAGTGTGAATCTTACCCACTCGCTTATCGCGCTTAGTGTGAATCTTACCCACTTGCTACTTTCGCACTCAGTGTGAATCTTAGCCACTCGCTACCACTCTTAGTGTGAATCTTACCAACTCACTATCGCACTTAGTGTGAATCTTACACACTTGCTTTTGCACTTAGTGTGAATCTTACGCACTCGCTATCGCACTTAGAGTGAATCTTACCCACTCGTTATCACACTTAGTGTGAATCTTACCCACTCGTTATCACACTTAGTGTGAATCTTACCCAGTCGCTATCACACTTAGTGTGAATATTACCCATTCGTTATCACACTTAGTGTGAATCTTACCCACTCGTTATCACACTTAGTATGTTTCTTTCCCAGTCGCTATCGCTCTTTGTGTGAAATTTACCCACTCGCTATCGCGCTTAGTGTGAATCTTACGCACTTGCTATCGCACTTAGTGTGAATCTTACCTACGTGCTATCGTACTTAGTGTGAGTCTTAACCACTTCCTATCGCACTTAGTGTGAATCTTAACCACCCGCTATCGCACTTAGTGTGAATATTACCCAATCGCTACCGCGCTTTGTGTGAAACTTACCCACTTGCTATCGCACTTAGTGTGAATCTTACCCAGCCTCTATCGCACTTAGTGTGAATCTTACCCAGTCGCTATCACACTTAGTGTGAATCTTACCCACTCGTTCTCACACTTAGTGTGAATCTTACACACTTGCTATCACACTTAGTGTGAATATTACACATTCGTTATCACACTTAGTGTGAATCTTACCCACTCGTTATCACACTTAGTGTGAAGCTCACCCACTCGCTATCACACTTTGTGTGAAACTTGCACACTCGCTATCGCACTTAGCGTGAATCTTACACACTCGCTATCTCACTTGATGTGAATCTTCCCCACTTGCTATCGCCCTTAGTGTGAATCTTACCCACTCACTATCGCACATAGTGTGAATTTTACCCAGTCGCTATCGCACTTAGTGTGAATCTTACCCACTTGCTATCACACTTAGTGTGAATCTTCTCCCCTGCTAAAGCACTTAGTGTGAATCTTACCCAATCGCTAGCGCTCTTCGTGTGAATCTTACCCACTCGCTATCGCTCTTAGTGTGAATCTTACCCACTCGCTATCGCACTTAGTGTGAATCTTTCCCACTCGCTTTCTGCACTTGGTGTGAATCTTCCCCACTCGCTATCGCCCTTAGTGTGAAACTTACCCACTCACTATCGCACTTAGTGTGAATGTTACCCAGTCGCTATTGCACTTAGTGTGAATTTTACCCACTTGCTATCACACTTAGTGTGAATCTTCTCCCCTGCTATAGCACTGTGTGTGAATCTTACCCATTCACTATCGCACCTAATGTGAATCTCAGATACTCGTTATCACATTTAGTGTGAATTTTAATCTAACTGCTACCGCACTTATTGTGAATCTTACTTACGTGCTATCGTACTTAGTGTGAGTCTTACCCACTTGCTATCGCACTTAGTGTGAATCTTATCCACCCGCTATCGCACTTAGTGTGAATATTACCCAATCGTTACTGCGCTTTTTGTGAATCTTACCCACTCGCTATTGCACTTAGTGTGAATCGTACCCGCTCGCTATCGCACTTAGTGTGAATCTTATCCACTCGCTGTTGCACTTAGTGTCAATCTTAGGCTTATGCTACTGCACTTAGTGTGAATCTTACCCACGCGCTATTGTACTTAGTGTGAGTCTTACCCACTTGCTATCGCACTTAGTGTGAATCTTATCCAACCGCAATCGCACTTAGTGTGAATCTTACCCACTCGTTATCGCGCTTAGTGTGAATCTTACCCACTCGCTAACACTCTTAGTGTGAATCTTAACCACTTGCTATTGCACTTAGCGTGAAACTTAGCCACTCGCTACCACTCTTAGTGTGAATCTTACCCAGCTGCTATTGCAATTAGTGTGAATCTTACCCAGCCTATATCGCACTTAGTGTAAATCTTACCCAATCGATATCACACTTAGTGTGAATCTTACGCACTCGCTATCGCACTTAGTGTGAATCTTACCCACTCGTTATCACACTTAGTGTGAATCTGCCACCTTCTAACGCACTGAGGGTGAATCTTACCCACTCACTACCGCTCTTAGTCTGAATCGAACCCACTCGCTATCGCACTTAGCTGAATCTTACCCACTCGCTATCGCACTTAGTGTGAATCTTACCCACTCGCTATCTCAGTTTGTGTGAATCTTATCCACTCACTATCACACTTAGTGTGAATCTTACACACTTGCTATCACACTTAGTGTGAATATTACACATTCGTTATCACACTTAGTGTGAATCTTACCCACTCATTATCACACTTAGTGTGAAGCTCACCCACTCGCTATCACACTTTGTGTGAAACTTGCACACTCGCTATCGCACTTAGTGTGAATCTTACACACTCGCTATCTCACTTGATGTGAATCTTCCCCACTTGCTATCGCACTTAGTGTGAATCTTACCCACTCACTATCGCACATAGTGTGAATTTTACCCAGTCGCTATCGCACTTAGTGTGAATCTTACCCACTTGCTATCACACCTAGTGTGAATCTTCTCCCCTGCTAAAGCACTTAGTGTGGATTTTACCCAATCGCTAGCGCTCTTCGTGTGAATCTTACCCACTCGCTATCGCTCTTAGTGTTAATCTTACCCACTCGCTATCGCACTTAGTGTGAATCTTTCCCACTTGCTTTCTGCACTTGGTGTGAATCTTCCCCAGTCGCTATCGCACTTAGTGTGAAACTTACCCACTCACTATCGCACTTAGTGTGAATGTTACCCAGTCGCTATTGCACTTAGTGTGAATTTTACCCACTTGCTATCACACTTAGTGTGAATCTTCTCCCCTGCTATAGCACTGTGTCTGAATCTTACCCAATCACTATTGCACCTAGTGTGAATCTCAGCTACTCGTTATCACATTTAGTGTGAATCTTAATCTAACTGCTACCGCACTTAATGTGAATCTTACCTATGTACTATCGTACTTAGTGTGAGTCTTACCCACTCGCTACCACTCTTAGTGTGAATCTAACCAACTCCCTATCGCACTTAGTGTGAATCTTACCCACTTGCTATCACATTTGTGTGAATCTGCCACCTTCTAACGCACTGAGTGTGAATCTTACCCACTCGCTACCGCTCTTAGTCTGAATCTTACCCACTCGCTATCGCACTTAGCTGAATCTTACCCACTCGCTATCGCACTTAGTGTGAATCTTAACCACTCGCTATCACAGTTTGTGTGAATCTTATCCACTCGCTATCACACTTAGTGCGAATCATACCCACTTGCTATTTTACTTAGTGTGAATCTTACCCACTCGCTACCGCACTTAGTGTGAATCTTACCCACTCGCAATCGCACTTAGTGTGAATCTTACGCACTCGCTATCGCACTTAGTGTGAATCTTACCCACTCGTTATCACACTTAGTGTGAATCTTACCCACTCGTTATCACTCTTAGTGTGAATCTTACCCAGTCGCTATCACACTTAGTGTGAATCTTACCCATTCGTTATCACACTTAGTGTGAATCTTACCCACTCGTTATCACACTTAGTGTGAATCTTACCCACTCACTCTCACACTTAGTATGTTTCTTTCCCACTCGCTATCGCTCTTAGTGTGAAATTTACCCACTCGCTATCACGCTTAGTGTCAATCTTTCCCACTCGCTATCGCACTTAGTGTGAAACTTACCCACTTGCTATCGCACTTAGTGTGAATCTTACCCAGCCTCTATCGCACTTAGTGTGAATCTTGCCCAGTCGCTTTCACACTTAGTGTGAATCTTACCCACTCGTTCTCACACTTAGTGTGAATCTTACACACTTGCTATCGCACTTAGTGTGAATATTACCCATTCGTTATCACACTTAGTCTGAATCTTACCCAGTCATTATCACACTTTGTGTGAATCTTACACACTTGCTATCACTCTTAGTGTGAATCTTACTCACTCGCTATCGCACTTGATGTGAATCTTCCCCACTTGCTATCGCCCTTAGTGTGAATCTTACCCACTCGCTATCGCACATAGTGTGAATTTTACCCAGTCGCTATCGCACTTAGTGTGAATCTTACCCAATTGCTATCACACTTAGTGTGAATCTTCTCCCCTGCTAAAGCACTTAATGTGAATCTTACCCAATCGCTAGCGCTCTTAGTGTGAATCTTACCCACTCGCTATCGCTCTTACTGTGAATCTTACCCACTCGCTATCGCACTTAGTGTGAATCTTTCCCACTTGCTATCTGCACTTGCTGTGAATCTTCCCCACTCGCTATCGTCCTTAGTGTGAAACTTACCCACTCACTATCGTACTTAGTGTGAATGTTACCCAGTCGCTATTGCACTTAGTGTGAATTTTACCCACTTGCTATCACACTTAGTGTGAATCTTCTCCCCTGCTATAGCACTGTGTGTGAATCTTACCCAATCACTATCGCACCTAGTGTGAATCTCAGATACTCGTTATCACATTTAGTGTGAATCTTAATCTAACTGCTACCGCACTTAGTGTGAATCTTACCTACGTGCTATCGTACTTAGTGTGAGTCTTACCCACTTGCTATCGCACTTAGTGTGAATCTTATCCACCCGCTATCGCACTTAGTGTGAATATTACCCAATCGTTACTGCGCTTTTTGTGAATCTTACCCACTCGCTATTGCACTTAGTGTGAATCGTACCCACTCGCTATCGCACTTAGTGTGAATCTTATCCACTCGCTGTTGCACTTAGTGTCAATCTTAGCCTTATGCTACTGCACTTAGTGTGAATCTTACCCACGCGCTATTGTACTTAGTGTGAGTCTTACCCACTTGCTATCGCACTTAGTGTGAATCTTATCCAACCGCAATCGCACTTAGTGTGAATCTTACCCACTCGTTATCGCGCTTAGTGTGAATCTTACCCACTCGCTAACACTCTTAGTGTGAATCTTACCCACTTGCTATCGCACTTAGCGTGAATCTTAGCCACTCGCTACCACTCTTAGTGTGAATCTTACCAACTCCCTATCGCACTTAGTGTGAATCTTACCCACTTGCTATCACATTTGTGTGAATCTGCCACCTTCTAACGCACTGAGTGTGAATCTTACCCACTCGCTACCGATCTTAGACTGAATCTTACCCACTCGCTATCGCACTTAGCTGAATCTTACCCACTCGCTATCGCACTTAGTGTGAATCTTACACACTCGCTATCACACTTAGTGTGAATATTACACATTCGTTATCACACTTAGTGTGAATCTTACCCACTCGTTATCACACTTAGTGTGAAGCTCACCCACTCGCTATCACACTTTGTGTGAAACTTGCACACTCGCTATCGCACTTAGTGTGAATCTTACACACTCGCTATCTCACTTGATGTGAATCTTCCCCACTTGCTATCGCCCTTAGTGTGAATCTTACCCACTCGCTATCGCACATAGTGTGAATTTTACCCAGTCGCTATCGCACTTAGTGTGAATATTACCCACTTGCTATCACACTTAGTGTGAATCTTCTCCCCTGCTAAAGCACTTAGTGTGAATCTTACCCAATCGCTAGCGCTCTTCGTGTGAATCTTACCCACTCGCTATCGCTCTTAGTGTGAATCTTACCCACTCGCTATCGCACTTAGTGTGAATCTTTCCCACTCGCTTTCTGCACTTGGTGTGAATCTTCCCCACTCGCTATCGCCCTTAGTGTGAAACTTACCCACTCACTATCGCACTTAGTGTGAATGTTACCCAGTCGCTATTGCACTTAGTGTGAATTTTACCCACTTGCTATCACACTTAGTGTGAATCTTCTCCCCTGCTATAGCACTGTGTGTGAATCTTACCCAATCACTATCGCAACTAGTGTGAATCTCAGATACTCGTTATCACATTTAGTGTGAATCTTAATCTAACTGCTACCGCACTTAGTGTGAATCTTACCTACGTGCTATCATACTTAGTGTGAGTCTTACCCACTTGCTATCGCACTTAGTGTGAATCTTATCCACCCGCTATCGCACTTAGTGTGAATATTACCCAATCGTTACTGCGCTTTTTGTGAATCTTACCCACTCGCTATTGCACTTAGTGTGAATCGTACCCACTCGCTATCGCACTTAGTGTGAATCTTATCCACTCGCTGTTGCACTTAGTGTCAATCTTAGGCTTATGCTACTGCACTTAGTGTGAATCTTACCCACGCGCTATTGTACTTAGTGTGAGTCTTACCCACTTGCTATCGCACTTAGTGTGAATCTTCTCCCCTGCTATAGCACTGTGTGTGAATCTTACCCATTCACTATCGCACCTAATGTGAATCTCAGATACTCGTTATCACATTTAGTGTGAATTTTAATCTAACTGCTACCGCACTTATTGTGAATCTTACTTACGTGCTATCGTACTTAGTGTGAGTCTTACCCACTTGCTATCGCACTTAGTGTGAATCTTATCCACCCGCTATCGCACTTAGTGTGAATATTACCCAATCGTTACTGCGCTTTTTGTGAATCTTACCCACTCGCTATTGCACTTAGTGTGAATCGTACCCGCTCGCTATCGCACTTAGTGTGAATCTTATCCACTCGCTGTTGCACTTAGTGTCAATCTTAGGCTTATGCTACTGCACTTAGTGTGAATCTTACCCACGCGCTATTGTACTTAGTGTGAGTCTTACCCACTTGCTATCGCACTTAGTGTGAATCTTATCCAACCGCAATCGCACTTAGTGTGAATCTTACCCACTCGTTATCGCGCTTAGTGTGAATCTTACCCACTCGCTAACACTCTTAGTGTGAATCTTAACCACTTGCTATTGCACTTAGCGTGAAACTTAGCCACTCGCTACCACTCTTAGTGTGAATCTTACCCAGCTGCTATTGCAATTAGTGTGAATCTTACCCAGCCTATATCGCACTTAGTGTAAATCTTACCCAATCGATTTCACACTTAGTGTGAATCTTACGCACTCGCTATCGCACTTAGTGTGAATCTTACCCACTCGTTATCACACTTAGTGTGAATCTGCCACCTTCTAACGCACTGAGGGTGAATCTTACCCACTCACTACCGCTCTTAGTCTGAATCGAACCCACTCGCTATCGCACTTAGCTGAATCTTACCCACTCGCTATCGCACTTAGTGTGAATCTTACCCACTCGCTATCTCAGTTTGTGTGAATCTTATCCACTCACTATCACACTTAGTGTGAATCTTACACACTTGCTATCACACTTAGTGTGAATATTACACATTCGTTATCACACTTAGTGTGAATCTTACCCACTCATTATCACACTTAGTGTGAAGCTCACCCACTCGCTATCACACTTTGTGTGAAACTTGCACACTCGCTATCGCACTTAGTGTGAATCTTACACACTCGCTATCTCACTTGATGTGAATCTTCCCCACTTGCTATCGCACTTAGTGTGAATCTTACCCACTCACTATCGCACATAGTGTGAATTTTACCCAGTCGCTATCGCACTTAGTGTGAATCTTACCCACTTGCTATCACACCTAGTGTGAATCTTCTCCCCTGCTAAAGCACTTAGTGTGGATTTTACCCAATCGCTAGCGCTCTTCGTGTGAATCTTACCCACTCGCTATCGCTCTTAGTGTTAATCTTACCCACTCGCTATCGCACTTAGTGTGAATCTTTCCCACTTGCTTTCTGCACTTGGTGTGAATCTTCCCCAGTCGCTATCGCACTTAGTGTGAAACTTACCCACTCACTATCGCACTTAGTGTGAATGTTACCCAGTCGCTATTGCACTTAGTGTGAATTTTACCCACTTGCTATCACACTTAGTGTGAATCTTCTCCCCTGCTATAGCACTGTGTCTGAATCTTACCCAATCACTATTGCACCTAGTGTGAATCTCAGCTACTCGTTATCACATTTAGTGTGAATCTTAATCTAACTGCTACCGCACTTAATGTGAATCTTACCTATGTACTATCGTACTTAGTGTGAGTCTTACCCACTCGCTACCACTCTTAGTGTGAATCTAACCAACTCCCTATCGCACTTAGTGTGAATCTTACCCACTTGCTATCACATTTGTGTGAATCTGCCACCTTCTAACGCACTGAGTGTGAATCTTACCCACTCGCTACCGCTCTTAGTCTGAATCTTACCCACTCGCTATCGCACTTAGCTGAATCTTACCCACTCGCTATCGCACTTAGTGTGAATCTTAACCACTCGCTATCACAGTTTGTGTGAATCTTATCCACTCGCTATCACACTTAGTGCGAATCATACCCACTTGCTATTTTACTTAGTGTGAATCTTACCCACTCGCTACCGCACTTAGTGTGAATCTTACCCACTCGCAATCGCACTTAGTGTGAATCTTACGCACTCGCTATCGCACTTAGTGTGAATCTTACCCACTCGTTATCACACTTAGTGTGAATCTTACCCACTCGTTATCACTCTTAGTGTGAATCTTACCCAGTCGCTATCACACTTAGTGTGAATCTTACCCATTCGTTATCACACTTAGTGTGAATCTTACCCACTCGTTATCACACTTAGTGTGAATCTTACCCACTCACTCTCACACTTAGTATGTTTCTTTCCCACTCGCTATCGCTCTTAGTGTGAAATTTACCCACTCGCTATCACGCTTAGTGTCAATCTTTCCCACTCGCTATCGCACTTAGTGTGAAACTTACCCACTTGCTATCGCACTTAGTGTGAATCTTACCCAGCCTCTATCGCACTTAGTGTGAATCTTGCCCAGTCGCTTTCACACTTAGTGTGAATCTTACCCACTCGTTCTCACACTTAGTGTGAATCTTACACACTTGCTATCGCACTTAGTGTGAATATTACCCATTCGTTATCACACTTAGTCTGAATATTACCCAGTCATTATCACACTTTGTGTGAATCTTACACACTTGCTATCACTCTTAGTGTGAATCTTACTCACTCGCTATCGCACTTGATGTGAATCTTCCCCACTTGCTATCGCCCTTAGTGTGAATCTTACCCACTCGCTATCGCACATAGTGTGAATTTTACCCAGTCGCTATCGCACTTAGTGTGAATCTTACCCAATTGCTATCACACTTAGTGTGAATCTTCTCCCCTGCTAAAGCACTTAATGTGAATCTTACCCAATCGCTAGCGCTCTTAGTGTGAATCTTACCCACTCGCTATCGCTCTTACTGTGAATCTTACCCACTCGCTATCGCACTTAGTGTGAATCTTTCCCACTTGCTATCTGCACTTGCTGTGAATCTTCCCCACTCGCTATCGTCCTTAGTGTGAAACTTACCCACTCACTATCGTACTTAGTGTGAATGTTACCCAGTCGCTATTGCACTTAGTGTGAATTTTACCCACTTGCTATCACACTTAGTGTGAATCTTCTCCCCTGCTATAGCACTGTGTGTGAATCTTACCCAATCACTATCGCACCTAGTGTGAATCTCAGATACTCGTTATCACATTTAGTGTGAATCTTAATCTAACTGCTACCGCACTTAGTGTGAATCTTACCTACGTGCTATCGTACTTAGTGTGAGTCTTACCCACTTGCTATCGCACTTAGTGTGAATCTTATCCACCCGCTATCGCACTTAGTGTGAATATTACCCAATCGTTACTGCGCTTTTTGTGAATCTTACCCACTCGCTATTGCACTTAGTGTGAATCGTACCCACTCGCTATCGCACTTAGTGTGAATCTTATCCACTCGCTGTTGCACTTAGTGTCAATCTTAGCCTTATGCTACTGCACTTAGTGTGAATCTTACCCACGCGCTATTGTACTTAGTGTGAGTCTTACCCACTTGCTATCGCACTTAGTGTGAATCTTATCCAACCGCAATCGCACTTAGTGTGAATCTTACCCACTCGTTATCGCGCTTAGTGTGAATCTTACCCACTCGCTAACACTCTTAGTGTGAATCTTACCCACTTGCTATCGCACTTAGCGTGAATCTTAGCCACTCGCTACCACTCTTAGTGTGAATCTTACCAACTCCCTATCGCACTTAGTGTGAATCTTACCCACTTGCTATCACATTTGTGTGAATCTGCCACCTTCTAACGCACTGAGTGTGAATCTTACCCACTCGCTACCGATCTTAGACTGAATCTTACCCACTCGCTATCGCACTTAGCTGAATCTTACCCACTCGCTATCGCACTTAGTGTGAATCTTACACACTCGCTATCACACTTAGTGTGAATATTACACATTCGTTATCACACTTAGTGTGAATCTTACCCACTCGTTATCACACTTAGTGTGAAGCTCACCCACTCGCTATCACACTTTGTGTGAAACTTGCACACTCGCTATCGCACTTAGTGTGAATCTTACACACTCGCTATCTCACTTGATGTGAATCTTCCCCACTTGCTATCGCCCTTAGTGTGAATCTTACCCACTCGCTATCGCACATAGTGTGAATTTTACCCAGTCGCTATCGCACTTAGTGTGAATATTACCCACTTGCTATCACACTTAGTGTGAATCTTCTCCCCTGCTAAAGCACTTAGTGTGAATCTTACCCAATCGCTAGCGCTCTTCGTGTGAATCTTACCCACTCGCTATCGCTCTTAGTGTGAATCTTACCCACTCGCTATCGCACTTAGTGTGAATCTTTCCCACTCGCTTTCTGCACTTGGTGTGAATCTTCCCCACTCGCTATCGCCCTTAGTGTGAAACTTACCCACTCACTATCGCACTTAGTGTGAATGTTACCCAGTCGCTATTGCACTTAGTGTGAATTTTACCCACTTGCTATCACACTTAGTGTGAATCTTCTCCCCTGCTATAGCACTGTGTGTGAATCTTACCCAATCACTATCGCAACTAGTGTGAATCTCAGATACTCGTTATCACATTTAGTGTGAATCTTAATCTAACTGCTACCGCACTTAGTGTGAATCTTACCTACGTGCTATCATACTTAGTGTGAGTCTTACCCACTTGCTATCGCACTTAGTGTGAATCTTATCCACCCGCTATCGCACTTAGTGTGAATATTACCCAATCGTTACTGCGCTTTTTGTGAATCTTACCCACTCGCTATTGCACTTAGTGTGAATCGTACCCACTCGCTATCGCACTTAGTGTGAATCTTATCCACTCGCTGTTGCACTTAGTGTCAATCTTAGGCTTATGCTACTGCACTTAGTGTGAATCTTACCCACGCGCTATTGTACTTAGTGTGAGTCTTACCCACTTGCTATCGCACTTAGTGTGAATCTTATCCAACCGCAATCGCACTTAGTGTGAATCTTACCCACTCGTTATCGCGCTTAGTGTGAATCTTACCCACTCGCTAACACTCTTAGTGTGAATCTTAACCACTTGCTATTGCACTTAGCGTGAATCTTAGCCACTCACTACCACTCTTAGTGTGAATCTAACCAACTCCCTATCGCACTTAGTGTGAATCTTACCCACTTGCTATCACATTTGTGTGAATCTGCCACCTTCTAACGCACTGAGTGTGAATCTTACCCACTCGCTACCGCTCTTAGTCTGAATCTTACCCATTCGCTATCGCACTTAGCTGAATCTTACACACTCGCTATCGCACTTAGTGTGAATCTTACCCACTCGCTATCACAGTTTGTGTGAATCTTATCGACTCGCTATCACGCTTAGTGCGAATCATAACCACTTGCTATCTTACTTAGTGTGAATCTTACCCACTCGCTACCGAACTTAGTGTGAATCTTACCCACTCGCAATCGCACTTAGTGTGAATCGTACCCACATGCTATTGCACTTAGCGTGAATCTTACCCAGCTGCTGTTGCAATTAGTGTGAATCTTATCCAGCCTATATCGCACTTAGTGTAAATCTTACCCAATCGATATCACACTTAGTGTGAATCTTACGCACTCGCTATCGCACTTAGTGTGATTCTTACCCACTCGTTATCACACTTAGTGTGAAAATGCCACCTTCTAACGCACTGAGTGTGAATCTTACCCACTCACTACCGCTCTTAGTCTGAATCGAACCCACTCGCTATCGCACTTAGTGTGAATGTTACCCAGTCGCTATTGCACTTAGTGTGAATTTTACCCACTTGCTATCACACTTAGTGTGAATCTTCTCCCCTGCTATAGCACTGTGTGTGAATCTTACCCAATCACTATCGCACCTAGTGTGAATCTCAGATACTCGTTATCACATTTAGTGTGAATCTTAATCTAACTGCTACCGCACTTAGTGTGAATCTTACCTACGTGCTATCGTACTTAGTGTGAGTCTTACCCACTTGCTATCGCACTTAGTGTGAATCTTATCCACCCGCTATCGCACTTAGTGTGAATATTACCCAATCGTTACTGCGCTTTTTGTGAATCTTACCCACTCGCTATTGCACTTAGTGTGAATCGTACCCACTCGCTATCGCACTTAGTGTGAATCTTATCCACTCGCTGTTGCACTTAGTGTCAATCTTAGGCTTATGCTACTGCACTTAGTGTGAATCTTACCCACGCGCTATTGTACTTAGTGTGAGTCTTACCCTCTTGCTATCGCACTTAGTGTGAATCTTATCCACCCGCTATCGCACTTAGTGTGCATTTTACCCACTCGCTATCGCGCTTAGTGTGAATCTTACCCACTCGCTAACACTCTTAGTGTGAATCTTACCCACTTGCTATCGCACTTAGCGTGAATCTTAGCCACTCGCTACCACTCTTAGTGTGAATCTTACCAACTCCCTATCGCACTTAGTGTGAATCTTACCCACTTGCTATCACATTTGTGTGAATCTGCCACCTTCTAACGCACTGAGTGTGAATCTTACCCACTCGCTACCGATCTTAGACTGAATCTTACCCACTCGCTATCGCACTTAGCTGAATCTTACCCACTCGCTATCGCACTTAGTGTGAATCTTACACACTTGCTATCACACTTAGTGTGAATATTACACATTCGTTATCACACTTAGTGTGAATCTTACCCACTCGTTATCACACTTAGTGTGAAGCTCACCCACTCGCTATCACACTTTGTGTGAAACTTGCACACTCGCTATCGCACTTAGTGTGAATCTTACACACTCGCTATCTCACTTGATGTGAATCTTCCCCACTTGCTATCGCCCTTAGTGTGAATCTTACCCACTCGCTATCGCACATAGTGTGAATTTTACCCAGTCGCTATCGCACTTAGTGTGAATCTTACCCACTTGCTATCACACTTAGTGTGAATCTTCTCCCCTGCTAAAGCACTTAGTGTGAATCTTACCCACTCGCTATCGCTCTTAGTGTGAATCTTACCCACTCGCTATCGCACTTAGTGTGAATCTTTCCCACTCGCCTTCTGCACTTGGTGTGAATCTTCCCCACTCGCTATCGCCCTTAGTGTGAAACTTACCCACTCACTATCACACTTAGTGTGAATGTTACCCAGTCGCTATTGCACTTAGTGTGAATTTTACCCACTTGCTATCACACTTAGTGTGAATCTTCTCCCCTGCTATAGCACTGTGTGTGAATCTTACCCAATCACTATCGCACCTAGTGTGAATCTCAGATACTCGTTATCACATTTAGTGTGAATCTTAATCTAACTGCTACCGCACTTAGTGTGAATCTTACCTACGTGCTATCGTACTTAGTGTGAGTCTTACCCACTTGCTATCGCACTTAGTGTGAATCTTATCCACCCGCTATCGCACTTAGTGTGAATATTACCCAATCGTTACTGCGCTTTTTGTGAATCTTACCCACTCGCTATTGCACTTAGTGTGAATCGTACCCACTCGCTATCGCACTTAGTGTGAATCTTATCCACTCGCTGTTGCACTTAGTGTCAATCTTAGCCTTATGCTACTGCACTTAGTGTGAATCTTACCCACGCGCTATTGTACTTAGTGTGAGTCTTACCCACTTGCTATCGCACTTAGTGTGAATCTTATCCAACCGCAATCGCACTTAGTGTGAATCTTACCCACTCGTTATCGCGCTTAGTGTGAATCTTACCCACTCGCTAACACTCTTAGTGTGAATCTTAACCACTTGCTATTGCACTTAGCGTGAATCTTAGCCACTCGCTACCACTCTTAGTGTGAATCTAACCAACTCCCTATCGCACTTAGTGTGAATCTTACCCACTTGCTATCACATTTGTGTGAATCTGCCACCTTCTAACGCACTGAGTGTGAATCTTACCCACTCGCTACCGCTCTTAGTCTGAATCTTACCCATTCGCTATCGCACTTAGCTGAATCTTACACACTCGCTATCGCACTTAGTGTGAATCTTACCCACTCGCTATCACAGTTTGTGTGAATCTTATCGACTCGCTATCACGCTTAGTGCGAATCATAGCCACTTGCTATCTTACTTAGTGTGAATCTTACCCACTCGCTACCGCACTTAGTGTGAATCTTACCCACTCGCAATCGCACTTAGTGTGAATCGTACCCACATGCTATTGCACTTAGCGTGAATCTTACCCAGCTGCTATTGCAATTAGTGTGAATCTTACCCAGCCTATATCGCACTTAGTGTAAATCTTACCCAATCGATATCACACTTAGTGTGAATCTTACGCACTCGCTATCGCACTTAGTGTGAATCTTACCCACTCGTTATCACAATTAGTGTGAATCTGCCACCTTCTAACGCACTGAGTGTGAATCTTACCCACTCACTACCGCTCTTAGTCTGAATCGAACCCACTCGCTATCGCACTTAGCTGAATCTTACCCACTCACTATCGCACTTAGTGTGAATCTTACCCACTCGCTATCTCAGTTTGTGTGAATCTTATCCACTCACTATCACACTTAGTGTGAATCTTACACACTTGCTATCACACTTAGTGTGAATATTACACATTCGTTATCACACTTAGTGTGAATCTTACCCACTCATTATCACACTTAGTGTGAAGCTCACCCACTCGCTATCACACTTTGTGTGAAACTTGCACACTCGCTATCGCACTTAGTGTGAATCTTACACACTCGCTATCTCACTTGATGTGAATCTTCCCCACTTGCTATCGCCCTTAGTGTGAATCTTACCCACTCACTATCGCACATAGTGTGAATTTTACCCAGTCGCTATCGCACTTAGTGTGAATCTTACCCACTTGCTATCACACCTAGTGTGAATCTTCTCCCCTGCTAAAGCACTTAGTGTGGATTTTACCCAATCGCTAGCGCTCTTCGTGTGAATCTTACCCACTCGCTATCGCTCTTAGTGTTAATCTTACCCACTCGCTATCGCACTTAGTGTGAATCTTTCCCACTTGCTTTCTGCACTTGGTGTGAATCTTCCCCAGTCGCTATCGCCCTTAGTGTGAAACTTACCCACTCACTATCGCACTTAGTGTGAATGTTACCCAGTCGCTATTGCACTTAGTGTGAATTTTACCCACTTGCTATCACACTTAGTGTGAATCTTCTCCCCTGCTATAGCACTGTGTCTGAATCTTACCCAATCACTATTGCACCTAGTGTGAATCTCAGCTACTCGTTATCACATTTAGTGTGAATCTTAATCTAACTGCTACCGCACTTAGTGTGAATCTTACCTATGTACTATCGTACTTAGTGTGAGTCTTACCCACTCGCTACCACTCTTAGTGTGAATCTAACCAACTCCCTATCGCACTTAGTGTGAATCTTACCCACTTGCTATCACATTTGTGTGAATCTGCCACCTTCTAACGCACTGAGTGTGAATCTTACCCACTCGCTACCGCTCTTAGTCTGAATCTTACCCACTCGCTATCGCACTTAGCTGAATCTTACCCACTCGCTATCGCACTTAGTGTGAATCTTAACCACTCGCTATCACAGTTTGTGTGAATCTTATCCACTCGCTATCACACTTAGTGCGAATCATACCCACTTGCTATTTTACTTAGTGTGAATCTTACCCACTCGCTACCGCACTTAGTGTGAATCTTACCCACTCGCAATCGCACTTAGTGTGAATCTTACGCACTCGCTATCGCACTTAGTGTGAATCTTACCCACTCGTTATCACACTTAGTGTGAATCTTACCCACTCGTTATCACACTTAGTGTGAATCTTACCCAGTCGCTATCACACTTAGTGTGAATCTTACCCATTCGTTATCACACTTAGTGTGAATCTTACCCACTCGTTATCACACTTAGTGTGAATCTTACCCACTCACTCTCACACTTAGTATGTTTCTTTCCCACTCGCTATCGCTCTTAGTGTGAAATTTACCCACTCGCTATCACGCTTAGTGTCAATCTTTCCCACTCGCTATCGCACTTAGTGTGAAACTTACCCACTTGCTATCGCACTTAGTGTGAATCTTACCCAGCCTCTACCGCACTTAGTGTGAATCTTACCTACGTGCTATCGTACTTAGTGTGAGTCTTACCCACTTGCTATCGCACTTAGTGTGAATCTTATCCACCCGCTATCGCACTTAGTGTGAATATTACCCAATCGTTACTGCGCTTTTTGTGAATCTTACCCACTCGCTATTGCACTTAGTGTGAATCGTACCCACTCGCTATCGCACTTAGTGTGAATCTTATCCACTCGCTGTTGCACTTAGTGTCAATCTTAGCCTTATGCTACTGCACTTAGTGTGAATCTTACCCACGCGCTATTGTACTTAGTGTGAGTCTTACCCACTTGCTATCGCACTTAGTGTGAATCTTATCCAACCGCAATCGCACTTAGTGTGAATCTTACCCACTCGTTATCGCGCTTAGTGTGAATCTTACCCACTCGCTAACACTCTTAGTGTGAATCTTAACCACTTGCTATTGCACTTAGCGTGAATCTTAGCCACTCGCTACCACTCTTAGTGTGAATCTAACCAACTCCCTATCGCACTTAGTGTGAATCTTACCCACTTGCTATCACATTTGTGTGAATCTGCCACCTTCTAACGCACTGAGTGTGAATCTTACCCACTCGCTACCGCTCTTAGTCTGAATCTTACCCATTCGCTATCGCACTTAGCTGAATCTTACACACTCGCTATCGCACTTAGTGTGAATCTTACCCACTCGCTATCACAGTTTGTGTGAATCTTATCCACTCGCTATCACGCTTAGTGCGAATCATAGCCACTTGCTATCTTACTTAGTGTGAATCTTACCCACTCGCTACCGCACTTAGTGTGAATCTTACCCACTCGCAATCGCACTTAGTGTGAATCGTACCCACATGCTATTGCACTTAGCGTGAATCTTACCCAGCTGCTATTGCAATTAGTGTGAATCTTACCCAGCCTATATCGCACTTAGTGTAAATCTTACCCAATCGATATCACACTTAGTGTGAATCTTACGCACTCGCTATCGCACTTAGTGTGAATCTTACCCACTCGTTATCACAATTAGTGTGAATCTGCCACCTTCTAACGCACTGAGTGTGAATCTTACCCACTCACTACCGCTCTTAGTCTGAATCGAACCCACTCGCTATCGCACTTAGCTGAATCTTACCCACTCACTATCGCACTTAGTGTGAATCTTACCCACTCGCTATCTCAGTTTGTGTGAATCTTATCCACTCACTATCACACTTAGTGTGAATCTTACACACTTGCTATCACACTTAGTGTGAATATTACACATTCGTTATCACACTTAGTGTGAATCTTACCCACTCATTATCACACTTAGTGTGAAGCTCACCCACTCGCTATCACACTTTGTGTGAAACTTGCACACTCGCTATCGCACTTAGTGTGAATCTTACACACTCGCTATCTCACTTGATGTGAATCTTCCCCACTTGCTATCGCCCTTAGTGTGAATCTTACCCACTCACTATCGCACATAGTGTGAATTTTACCCAGTCGCTATCGCACTTAGTGTGAATCTTACCCACTTGCTATCACACCTAGTGTGAATCTTCTCCCCTGCTAAAGCACTTAGTGTGGATTTTACCCAATCGCTAGCGCTCTTCGTGTGAATCTTACCCACTCGCTATCGCTCTTAGTGTTAATCTTACCCACTCGCTATCGCACTTAGTGTGAATCTTTCCCACTTGCTTTCTGCACTTGGTGTGAATCTTCCCCAGTCGCTATCGCCCTTAGTGTGAAACTTACCCACTCACTATCGCACTTAGTGTGAATGTTACCCAGTCGCTATTGCACTTAGTGTGAATTTTACCCACTTGCTATCACACTTAGTGTGAATCTTCTCCCCTGCTATAGCACTGTGTCTGAATCTTACCCAATCACTATTGCACCTAGTGTGAATCTCAGCTACTCGTTATCACATTTAGTGTGAATCTTAATCTAACTGCTACCGCACTTAGTGTGAATCTTACCTATGTACTATCGTACTTAGTGTGAGTCTTACCCACTCGCTACCACTCTTAGTGTGAATCTAACCAACTCCCTATCGCACTTAGTGTGAATCTTACCCACTTGCTATCACATTTGTGTGAATCTGCCACCTTCTAACGCACTGAGTGTGAATCTTACCCACTCGCTACCGCTCTTAGTCTGAATCTTACCCACTCGCTATCGCACTTAGCTGAATCTTACGCACTCGCTATCGCACTTAGTGTGAATCTTAACCACTCGCTATCACAGTTTGTGTGAATCTTATCCACTCGCTATCACACTTAGTGCGAATCATACCCACTTGCTATTTTACTTAGTGTGAATCTTACCCACTCGCTACCGCACTTAGTGTGAATCTTACCCACTCGCAATCGCACTTAGTGTGAATCTTACGCACTCGCTATCGCACTTAGTGTGAATCTTACCCACTCGTTATCACACTTAGTGTGAATCTTACCCACTCGTTATCACACTTAGTGTGAATCTTACCCAGTCGCTATCACACTTAGTGTGAATCTTACCCATTCGTTATCACACTTAGTGTGAATCTTACCCACTCGTTATCACACTTAGTGTGAATCTTACCCACTCACTCTCACACTTAGTATGTTTCTTTCCCACTCGCTATCGCTCTTAGTGTGAAATTTACCCACTCGCTATCACGCTTAGTGTCAATCTTTCCCACTCGCTATCGCACTTAGTGTGAAACTTACCCACTTGCTATCGCACTTAGTGTGAATCTTACCCAGCCTCTATCGCACTTAGTGTGAATCTTGCCCAGTCGCTTTCACACTTAGTGTGAACCTTACCCACTCGTTCTCACACTTATTGTGAATCTTACACACTTGCTATCGCACTTAGTGTGAATATTACCCATTCGTTATCACACTTAGTGTGAATCTTACCCAGTCATTATCACACTTTGTGTGAATCTTACACACTTGCTATCACTCTTAGTGTGAATCTTACCCACTCGCTATCGCACTTGATGTGAATCTTCCCCACTTGCTATCGCCCTTAGTGTGAATCTTACCCACTCGCTATCGCACATAGTGTGAATTTTACCCAGTCGCTATCGCACTTAGTGTGAATCTTACCCAATTGCTATCACACTTAGTGTGAATCTTCTCCCCTGCTAAAGCACTTAATGTGAATCTTACCCAATCGCTAGCGCTCTTAGTGTGAATCTTATCCACTCGCTATCGCTCTTACTGTGAATTTTACCCACTCGCTATCGCACTTAGTGTGAATCTTTCCCACTTGCTATCTGCACTTGCTGTGAATCTTCCCCACTCGCTATCGCCCTTAGTGTGAATCTTACCCACTCACTATCGCACTTAGTGTGAATGTTACCCAGTCGCTATTGCACTTAGTGTGAATTTTACCCACTTGCTATCACACTTAGTGTGAATCTTCTCCCCTGCTATAGCACTGTGTGTGAATCTTACCCACTCACTATCGCACCTAGTGTGAATCTCAGCTACTCGTTATCACATTTATTGTGAATTTTAATCTAACTGCTACCGCACTTAGTGTGAATCTTACCTACGTGCTATCGTACTTAGTGTGAGTCTTACCCACTTGCTATCGCACTTAGTGTGAATCTTATCCACCCGCTATCGCACTTAGTGTGAATATTACCCAATCGTTACTGCGCTTTTTGTGAATCTTACCCACTCGCTATTGCACTTAGTGTGAATCGTACCCACTCGCTATCGCACTTAGTGTGAATCTTATCCACTCGCTGTTGCACTTAGTGTCAATCTTAGGCTTATGCTACTGCACTTAGTGTGAATCTTACCCACGCGCTATTGTACTTAGTGTGAGTCTTACCCACTTGCTATCGCACTTAGTGTGAATCTTATCCAACCACAATCGCACTTAGTGTGAATCTTACCCACTCGTTATCGCGCTTAGTGTGAATCTTACCCACTCGCTACCACTCTTAGTGTGAATCTTAACCACTTGCTATTGCACTTAGCGTGAATCTTAGCCACTCGCTACCACTCTTAGTGTGAATCTAACCAACTCCCTATCGCATTTAGTGTGAATCTTACCCACTTGCTATCACATTTGTGTGAATCTGCCACCTTCTAACACACTGAGTGTGAATCTTACCCACTCGCTACCGCTCTTAGTCTGAATCTTACCCATTCGCTATCGCACTTAGCTGAATCTTACACACTCGCTATCGCACTTAGTGTGAATCTTACCCACTCGCTATCACAGTTTGTGTGAATCTTATCGACTTGCTATCACGCTTAGTGCGAATCATAGCCACTTGCTATCTTACTTAGTGTGAATCTTACCCACTCGCTACCGCACTTAGTGTGAATCTTACCCACTCGCAATCGCACTTAGTGTGAATCGTACCCACATGCTATTGCACTTAGCGTGAATCTTACCCAGCTGCTATTGCAATTAGTGTGAATCTTACCCAGCCTATATCGCACTTAGTGTAAATCTTACCCAATCGATATCACACTTAGTGTGAATCTTACGCACTCGCTATCGCACTTAGTGTGAATCTTACCCACTCGTTATCACACTTAGTGTGAATCTGCCACCTTCTAACGCACTGAGTGTGAATCTTACCCACTCACTACCGCTCTTAGTCTGAATCGAACCCACTCGCTATCGCACTTAGCTGAATCTTACCCACTCACTATCGCACTTAGTGTGAATATTACCCATTCGTTATCACACTTAGTGTGAATCTTACCCAGTCATTATCACACTTTGTGTGAATCTTACACACTTGCTATCACTCTTAGTGTGAATCTTACCCACTCGCTATCGCACTTGATGTGATTCTTCCCCACTTGCTATCGCCCTTAGTGTGAATCTTACCCTCTCGCTATCGCACATAGTGTGAATTTTACCCAGTCGCTATCGCACTTAGTGTGAATCTTACCCAATTGCTATCACACTTAGTGTGAATCTTCTCCCCTGCTAAAGCACTTAATGTGAATCTTACCCAATCGCTAGCGCTCTTAGTGTGAATCTTACCCACTCGCTATCGCTCTTACTGTGAATCTTACCCACTCGCTAACGCACTTAGTGTGAATCTTTCCCACTTGCTATCTGCACTTGCTGTGAATCTTCCCCACTCGCTATCGCACTTAGTGTGAATCTTACCCACTCACTATCGCACTTAGTGTGAATGTTACCCAGTCGCTATTGCACTTAGTGTGAATTTTACCCACTTGCTATCACACTTAGTGTGAATCTTCTCCCCTGCTATAGCACTGTGTGTGAATCTTACCCACTCACTATCGCACCAAGTGTGAATCTCAGCTACTCGTTATCACATTTATTGTGAATTTTAATCTAACTGCTACCGCACTTAGTGTGAATCTTACCTACGTGCTATCGTACTTAGTGTGAGTCTTACCCACTTGCTATCGCACTTAGTGTGAATCTTATCCACCCGCTATCGCACTTAGTGTGAATATTACCCAATCGTTACTGCGCTTTTTGTGAATCTTACCCACTCGCTATTGCACTTAGTGTGAATCGTACCCACTCGCTATCGCACTTAGTGTGAATCTTATCCACTCGCTGTTGCACTTAGTGTCAATCTTAGGCTTATGCTACTGCACTTAGTGTGAATCTTACCCACGCGCTATTGTACTTAGTGTGAGTCTTACCCACTTGCTATCGCACTTAGTGTGAATCTTATCCAACCACAATCGCACTTAGTGTGAATCTTACCCACTCGTTATCGCGCTTAGTGTGAATCTTACCCACTCGCTAACACTCTTAGTGTGAATCTTACCCACTTGCTATCGCACTTAGCGTGAATCTTAGCCACTCGCTACCACTCTTAGTGTGAATCTTACCAACTCCCTATCGCACTTAGTGTGAATCTTACCCACTTGCTATCACATTTGTGTGAATCTGCCACCTTCTAATGCACTGAGTGTGAATCTTACCCACTCGCTACCGAACTTAGACTGAATCTTACCCACTCGCTATCGCACTTAGCTGAATCTTACCCACTCGCTATCGCACTTAGTGTGAATCTTACACACTTGCTATCACACTTAGTGTGAATATTACACATTCGTTATCACACTTAGTGTGAATCTTACCCACTCGTTATCACACTTAGTGCGAAGCTCACCCACTCGCTATCACACTTTGTGTGAAACTTGCACACTCGCTATCGCACTTAGTGTGAATCTTACACACTCGCTATCTCACTTGATGTGAATCTTCCCCACTTGCTATCGCCCTTAGTGTGAATCTTACCCACTCGCTATCGCACATAGTGTGAATTTTACCCAGTCGCTATCGCACTTAGTGTGAATCTTACCCACTTGCTATCACACTTAGTGTGAATCTTCTCCCCTGCTAAAGCACTTAGTGTGAATCTTACCCACTCGCTATCGCTCTTAGTGTGAATCTTACCCACTCGCTATCGCACTTAGCGTGAATCTTTCCCACTCGCTTTCTGCACTTGGTGTGAATCTTCCCCACTCGCTATCGCCCTTAGTGTGAAACTTACCCACTCACTATCGCACTTAGTGTGAATGTTACCCAGTCGCTATTGCACTTAGTGTGAATTTTACCCACTTGCTATCACACTTAGTGTGAATCTTCTCCCCTGCTATAGCACTGTGTGTGAATCTTACCCACTCACTATCGCACCTAGTGTGAATCTCAGCTACTCGTTATCACATTTAGTGTGAATCTTAATCTAACTGCTACCGCACTTAGTGTGAATCTTACCTACGTGCTATCGTACTTAGTGTGAGTCTTACCCACTTGCTATCGCACTTAGTGTGAATTTTATCCACCCGCTATCGCACTTAGTGTGAATATTACCCAATCGTTACTGCGCTTTTTGTGAATCTTACCCACTCGCTATTGCACTTAGTGTGAATCGTACCCACTCGCTATCGCACTTAGTGTGAATCTTATCCACTCGCTGTTGCACTTAGTGTCAATCTTAGGCTTATGCTACTGCACTTAGTGTGAATCTTACCCACGCGCTATTGTACTTAGTGTGAGTCTTACCCACTTGCTATCGCACTTAGTGTGAATCTTATCCAACCGCAATCGCACTTAGTGTGAATCTTACCCACTCGTTATCGCGCTTAGTGTGAATCTTACCCACTCGCTAACACTCTTAGTGTGAATCTTAACCACTTGCTATTGCACTTAGCGTGAATCTTAGCCACTCGCTACCACTCTTAGTGTGAATCTAACCAACTCCCTATCGCACTTAGTGTGAATCTTACCCACTTGCTATCACATTTGTGTGAATCTGCCACCTTCTAACGCACTGAGTGTGAATCTTACCCACTCGCTACCGCTCTTAGTCTGAATCTTACCCATTCGCTATCGCACTTAGCTGAATCTTACACACTCGCTATCGCACTTAGTGTGAATCTTACCCACTCGCTAGCACAGTTTGTGTGAATCTTATCGACTCGCTATCACGCTTAGTGCGAATCATAGCCACTTGCTATCTTACTTAGTGTGAATCTTACCCACTCGCTACCGCACTTAGTGTGAATCTTACCCACTCGCAATCGCACTTAGTGTGAATCGTACCCACATGCTATTGCACTTAGCGTGAATCTTACCCAGCTGCTATTGCAATTAGTGTGAATCTTACCCAGCCTATATCGCACTTAGTGTAAATCTTACCCAATCGATATCACACTTAGTGTGAATCTTACGCACTCGCTATCGCACTTAGTGTGAATCTTACCCACTCGTTATCACACTTAGTGTGAATCTGCCACCTTCTAACGCACTGAGTGTGAATCTTACCCACTCACTACCGCTCTTAGTCTGAATCGAACCCACTCGCTATCGCACTTAGCTGAATCTTACCCACTCACTATCGCACTTAGTGTGAATCTTACCCACTCGCTATCTCAGTTTGTGTGAATCTTATCCACTCACTATCACACTTAGTGTGAATCTTACACACTTGCTATCACACTTAGTGTGAATATTACACATTCGTTATCACACTTAGTGTGAATCTTACCCACTCATTATCACACTTAGTGTGAAGCTCACCCACTCGCTATCACACTTTGTGTGAAACTTGCACACTCGCTATCGCACTTAGTGTGAATCTTACACACTCGCTATCTCACTTGATGTGAATCTTCCCCACTTGCTATCGCCCTTAGTGTGAATCTTACCCACTCACTATCGCACATAGTGTGAATTTTACCCAGTCGCTATCGCACTTAGTGTGAATCTTACCCACTTGCTATCACACCTAGTGTGAATCTTCTCCCCTGCTAAAGCACTTAGTGTGGATTTTACCCAATCGCTAGCGCTCTTCGTGTGAATCTTACCCACTCGCTATCGCTCTTAGTGTTAATCTTACCCACTCGCTATCGCACTTAGTGTGAATCTTTCCCACTTGCTTTCTGCACTTGGTGTGAATCTTCCCCAGTCGCTATCGCCCTTAGTGTGAAACTTACCCACTCACTATCGCACTTAGTGTGAATGTTACCCAGTCGCTATTGCACTTAGTGTGAATTTTACCCACTTGCTATCACACTTAGTGTGAATCTTCTCCCCTGCTATAGCACTGTGTCTGAATCTTACCCAATCACTATTGCACCTAGTGTGAATCTCAGCTACTCGTTATCACATTTAGTGTGAATCTTAATCTAACTGCTACCGCACTTAGTGTGAATCTTACCTATGTACTATCGTACTTAGTGTGAGTCTTACCCACTCGCTACCACTCTTAGTGTGAATCTAACCAACTCCCTATCGCACTTAGTGTGAATCTTACCCACTTGCTATCACATTTGTGTGAATCTGCCACCTTCTAACGCACTGAGTGTGAATCTTACCCACTCGCTACCGCTCTTAGTCTGAATCTTACCCACTCGCTATCGCACTTAGCTGAATCTTACGCACTCGCTATCGCACTTAGTGTGAATCTTAACCACTCGCTATCACAGTTTGTGTGAATCTTATCCACTCGCTATCACACTTAGTGCGAATCATACCCACTTGCTATTTTACTTAGTGTGAATCTTACCCACTCGCTACCGCACTTAGTGTGAATCTTACCCACTCGCAATCGCACTTAGTGTGAATCTTACGCACTCGCTATCGCACTTAGTGTGAATCTTACCCACTCGTTATCACACTTAGTGTGAATCTTACCCACTCGTTATCACACTTAGTGTGAATCTTACCCAGTCGCTATCACACTTAGTGTGAATCTTACCCATTCGTTATCACACTTAGTGTGAATCTTACCCACTCGTTATCACACTTAGTGTGAATCTTACCCACTCACTCTCACACTTAGTATGTTTCTTTCCCACTCGCTATCGCTCTTAGTGTGAAATTTACCCACTCGCTATCACGCTTAGTGTCAATCTTTCCCACTCGCTATCGCACTTAGTGTGAAACTTACCCACTTGCTATCGCACTTAGTGTGAATCTTACCCAGCCTCTATCGCACTTAGTGTGAATCTTGCCCAGTCGCTTTCACACTTAGTGTGAACCTTACCCACTCGTTCTCACACTTAGTGTGAATCTTACACACTTGCTATCGCACTTAGTGTGAATATTACCCATTCGTTATCACACTTAGTGTGAATCTTACCCAGTCATTATCACACTTTGTGTGAATCTTACACACTTGCTATCACTCTTAGTGTGAATCTTACCCACTCGCTATCGCACTTGATGTGAATCTTCCCCACTTGCTATCGCCCTTAGTGTGAATCTTACCCACTCGCTATCGCACATAGTGTGAATTTTACCCAGTCGCTATCGCACTTAGTGTGAATCTTACCCAATCGCTATCACGCTTAGTGTGAATCTTACGCACTCGCTATCGCACTTAGTGTGAATCTTACCCACTCGTTATCACACTTAGTGTGAATCTTACCCACTCGTTATCACACTTAGTGTGAATCTTACCCAGTCACTATCACACTTAGTGTGAATCTTACCCATTCGTTATCACACTTAGTGTGAATCTTACCCACTCGTTATCACACTTAGTGTGAATCTTACCCACTCACTCTCACACTTAGTATGTTTCTTTCCCACTCGCTATCGCTCTTAGTGTGAAATTTACCCACTCGCTATCACGCTTAGTGTCAATCTTTCCCACTCGCTATCGCACTTAGTGTGAAACTTACCCACTTGCTATCGCACTTAGTGTGAATCTTACCCAGCCTCTATCGCACTTAGTGTGAATTTTGCCCAGTCGCTTTCACACTTAGTGTGAACTTATCCACTCGTTCTCACACTTAGTGTGAATCTTACACACTTGCTATCGCACTTAGTGTGAATATTACCCATTCGTTATCACACTTAGTGTGAATCTTACCCAGTCATTATCACACTTTGTGTGAATCTTACACATTTGCTATCACTCTTAGTGTGAATCTTACCCACTCGCTATCGCACTTGATGTGAATCTTCCCCACTTGCTATCGCCCTTAGTGTGAATCTTACCCAATTGCTATCGCACTTAGTGTGAATCTTACCCAATTGCTATCACACTTAGTGTGAATCTTCTCCCCTGCTAAAGCACTTAATGTGAATCTTACCCAATCGCTAGCGCTCTTAGTGTGAATCTTACCCACTCGCTATCGCTCTTACTGTGAATCTTACCCACTCGCTATCGCACTTAGTGTGAATCTTTCCCACTTGCTATCTGCACTTGCTGTGAATCTTCACCACTCGCTATCGCCCTTAGTGTGAATCTTACCCACTCACTATCGCACTTAGTGTGAATGTTACCCAGTCGCTATTGCACTTCGTGTGAATTTTACCCACTTGCTATCACACTTAGTATGAATCTTCTCCCCTGCTATAGCACTGTGTGTGAATCTTACCCACTCACTATCGCACCTAGTGTGAATCTCAGCTACTCGTTATCACATTTATTGTGAATTTTAATCTAACTGCTACCGCACTTAGTGTGAATATTACCTACGTGCTATCGTACTTAGTGTGAGTCTTACCCACTTGCTATCGCACTTAGTGTGAATCTTATCCACCCGCTATCGCACTTAGTGTGAATATTACCCACTCGCTACCGCGCTTTTTGTGAATCTTACCCACTCGCTATTGCACTTAGTGTGAATCGTACCCACTCGCTATCGCACTTAGTGTGAATCTTATCCACTCGCTATTGCACTTAGTGTCAATCTTAGGCTTATGCTACTGCACTTAGTGTGAATCTTACCCACGCGCTATTGTACTTAGTGTGAGTCTTACCCACTTGCTATCGCACTTAGTGTGAATCTTATCCACCCGCTATCGCACTTAGTGTGCATTTTACCCACTCGCTATCGCGCTTAGTGTGAATCTTACCCACTCGCTACCACTCTTAGTGTGAATCTTACCCACTTGCTATCGCACTTAGCGTGAATCTTAGCCACTCGCTACCACTCTTAGTGTGAATCTTACCAACTCCCTATCGCACTTAGTGTGAATCTTACCCACTTGCTATCACATTTGTGTGAATCTGCCACCTTCTAACGCACTGAGTGTGAATCTTACCCACTCGCTACCGATCTTAGACTGAATCTTACCCACTCGCTATCGCACTTAGCTGAATCTTACCCACTCGCTATCGCACTTAGTGTGAATCTTACACACTTGCTATCACACTTAGTGTGAATATTACACATTCGTTATCACACTTAGTGTGAATCTTACCCACTCGTTATCACACTTAGTGTGAAGCTCACCCACTCGCTATCACACTTTGTGTGAAAATTGCACAGTCGCTATCGCACTTAGTGTGAATCTTACACACTCGCTATCTCACTTGATGTGAATCTTCCCCACTTGCTATCGCCCTTAGTGTGAATCTTACCCACTCGCTATCGCACATAGTGTGAATTTTACCCAGTCGCTATCGCACTTAGTGTGAATCTTACCCACTTGCTATCACACTTAGTGTGAATCTTCTCCCCTGCTAAAGCACTTAGTGTGAATCTTACCCAATCGCTAGCGCTCTTCGTGTGAATCTTACCCACTCGCTATCGCTCTTAGTGTGAATCTTACCCACTCGCTATCGCACTTAGTGTGAATCTTTCCCACTCGCTTTCTGCACTTGGTGTGAATCTTCCCCACTCGCTATCGCCCTTAGTGTGAAACTTACCCACTCACTATCGCACTTAGTGTGAATGTTACCCAGTCGCTATTGCACTTAGTGTGAATTTTACCCACTTGCTATCACACTTAGTGTGAATCTTCTCCCCTGCTATAGCACTGTGTGTGAATCTTACCCAATCACTATCGCACCTAGTGTGAATCTCAGATACTCGTTATCACATTTAGTGTGAATCTTAATCTAACTGCTACCGCACTTAGTGTGAATCTTACCTACGTGCTATCGTACTTAGTGTGAGTCTTACCCACTTGCTATCGCACTTAGTGTGAATCTTATCCACCCGCTATCGCACTTAGTGTGAATATTACCCAATCGTTACTGCGCTTTTTGTGAATCTTACCCACTCGCTATTGCACTTAGTGTGAATCGTACCCACTCGCTATCGCACTTAGTGTGAATCTTATCCACTCGCTGTTGCACTTAGTGTCAATCTTAGGCTTATGCTACTGCACTTAGTGTGAATCTTACCCACGCGCTATTGTACTTAGTGTGAGTCTTACCCACTTGCTATTGCACTTAGCGTGAATCTTAGCCACTCGCTACCACTCTTAGTGTGAATCTAACCAACTCCCTATCGCACTTAGTGTGAATCTTACCCACTTGCTATCACATTTGTGTGAATCTGCCACCTTCTAACGCACTGAGTGTGAATCTTACCCACTCGCTACCGCTCTTAGTCTGAATCTTACCCATTCGCTATCGCACTTAACTGAATCTTACACACTCGCTATCGCACTTAGTGTGAATCTTACCCACTCGCTATCACAGTTTGTGTGAATCTTATCGACTCGCTATCACGCTTAGTGCGAATCATAGCCACTTGCTATCTTACTTAGTGTGAATCTTACCCACTCGCTACCGCACTTAGTGTGAATCTTACCCACTCGCAATCGCACTTAGTGTGAATCGTACCCACATGCTATTGCACTTAGCGTGAATCTTACCCAGCTGCTATTGCAATTAGTGTGAATCTTACCCAGCCTATATCGCACTTAGTGTAAATCTTACCCAATCGATATCACACTTAGTGTGAATCTTACGCACTCGCTATCGCACTTAGTGTGAATCTTACCCACTCGTTATCACACTTAGTGTGAATCTGCCACCTTCTAACGCTCTGAGTGTGAATCTTACCCACTCACTACCGCTCTTAGTCTGAATCGAACCCACTCGCTATCGCACTTAGCTGAATCTTACCCACTCGCTATCGCACTTAGTGTGAATCTTACCCACTCGCTATCTCAGTTTGTGTGAATCTTATCCACTCACTATCACACTTAGTGTGAATCTTACACACTTGCTATCACACTTAGTGTGAATATTACACATTCGTTATCACACTTAGTGTGAATCTTACCCACTCATTATCACACTTAGTGCGAAGCTCACCCACTCGCTATCACACTTTGTGTGAAACTTGCACACTCGCTATCGCACTTAGTGTGAATCTTACACACTCGCTATCTCACTTGATGTGAATCTTCCCCACTTGCTATCGCCCTTAGTGTGAATCTTACCCACTCACTATCGCACATAGTGTGAATTTTACCCAGTCGCTATCGCACTTAGTGTGAATCTTACCCACTTGCTATCGCACCTAGTGTGAATCTTCTCCCCTGCTAAAGCACTTAGTGTGGATTTTACCCAATCGCTAGCGCTCTTCGTGTGAATCTTACCCACTCGCTATCGCTCTTAGTGTTAATCTTACCCACTCGCTATCGCACTTAGTGTGAATCTTTCCCACTTGCTTTCTGCACTTGGTGTGAATCTTCCCCAGTCGCTATCGCCCTTAGTGTGAAACTTACCCACTCACTATCGCACTTAGTGTGAATGTTACCCAGTCGCTATTGCACTTAGTGTGAATTTTACCCACTTGCTATCACACTTAGTGTGAATCTTCTCCCCTGCTATAGCACTGTGTCTGAATCTTACCCAATCACTATTGCACCTAGTGTGAATCTCAGCTACTCGTTATCACATTTAGTGTGAATCTTAATCTAACTGCTACCGCACTTAGTGTGAATCTTACCTATGTACTATCGTACTTAGTGTGAGTCTTACCCACTCGCTACCACTCTTAGTGTGAATCTAACCAACTCCCTATCGCACTTAGTGTGAATCTTACCCACTTGCTATCACATTTGTGTGAATCTGCCACCTTCTAACGCACTGAGTGTGAATCTTACCCACTCGCTACCGCTCTTAGTCTGAATCTTACCCACTCGCTATCGCACTTAGCTGAATCTTACCCACTCGCTATCGCACTTAGTGTGAATCTTAACCACTCGCTATCACAGTTTGTGTGAATCTTATCCACTCGCTATCACACTTAGTGCGAATCATACCCACTTGCTATTTTACTTAGTGTGAATCTTACCCACTCGCTACCGCACTTAGTGTGAATCTTACCCACTCGCGATCGCACTTAGTGTGAATCTTACGCACTCGCTATCGCACTTAGTGTGAATCTTACCCACTCGTTATCACACTGAGTGTGAATCTTACCCACTCGTTATCACACTTAGTGTGAATCTTACCCAGTCGCTATCACACTTAGTGTGAATCTTACCCATTCGTTATCACACTTAGTGTGAATCTTACCCACTCGTTATCACACTTAGTGTGAAGTTTCCCCACTCACTCTCACACTTAGTATGTTTCTTTCCCACTCGCTATCGCTCTTAGTGTGAAATTTACCCACTCGCTATCACGCTTAGTGTCAATCTTTCCCACTCGCTATCGCACTTAGTGTGAAACTTACCCACTTGCTATCGCACTTAGTGTGAATCTTACCCAGCCTCTATCGCACTTAGTGTGAATCTTGCCCAGTCGCTTTCACACTTAGTGTGAATCTTACCCACTCGTTCTCACACTTAGTGTGAATCTTACACACTTGCTATCGCACTTAGTGTGAATATTACCCATTCGTTATCACACTTTGTGTGAATCCTACACACTTGCTATCACTCTTAGTGTGAATCTTACCCACTCGCTTTCGCACTTGATGTGAATCTTCCCCACTTGCTATCGCCCTTAGTGTGAATCTTACCCACTCGCTATCGCACATAGTGTGAATTTTACCCAGTCGCTATCGCACTTAGTGTGAATCTTACCCAATTGCTATCACACTTAGTGTGAATCTTCTCCCCTGCTAAAGCACTTAATGTGAATCTTACCCAATCGCTAGCGCTCTTAGTGTGAATCTTACCCACTCGCTATCGCTCTTACTGTGAATCTTACCCACTCGCTATCGCACTTAGTGTGAATCTTTCCCACTTGCTATCTGCACTTGCTGTGAATCTTCCCCACTCGCTATCGCCCTTAGTGTGAATCTTACCCACTCACTATCGCACTTAGTGTGAATGTTACCCAGTCGCTATTGCACTTAGTGTGAATTTTACCCACTTGCTATCACACTTAGTGTGAATCTTCTCCCCTGCTATAGCACTGTGTGTGAAACTTACCCACTCACTATCGCACCTAGTGTGAATCTCAGCTACTCGTTATCACATTTATTGTGAATTTTAATCTAACTGCTACCGCACTTAGTGTGAATATTACCTATGTGCTACCGTACTTAGTGTGAGTCTTACCCACTTGCTATCGCACTTAGTGTGAATCTTATCCACCCGCTATCGCACTTAGTGTGAATATTACCCAAACGTTACTGCGCTTTTTGTGAATCTTACCCACTCGCTATTGCACTTAGTGTGAATCGTACCCACTCGCTATCGCACTTAGTGTGAATCTTATCCACTCGCTGTTGCACTTAGTGTCAATCTTAGGCTTATGCTACTGCACTTAGTGTGAATCTTACCCACGCGCTATTGTACTTAGTGTGAGTCTTACCCACTTGCTATCGCACTTAGTGTGAATCTTATCCAACCGCAATCGCACTTAGTGTGAATCTTAACCACTCGCTATCACAGTTTGTGTGAATCTTATCCACTCGCTATCACACTTAGTGCGAATCATACCCACTTGCTATTTTACTTAGTGTGAATCTTACCCACTCGCTACCGCACTTAGTGTGAATCTTACCCACTCGCAATCGCACTTAGTGTGAATCGTACCCACATGCTATTGCACTTAGCGTGAATCTTACCCAGCTGCTATTGCAATTAGTGTGAATCTTACCCAGCCTCTATCGCACCTAGTGTAAATCTTACCCAATCGCTATCACACTTAGTGTGAATCTTACGCACTCGCTATCGCACTTAGTGTGAATCTTACCCACTCGTTATCACACTTAGTGTGAATGTTACCCAGTCGCTATTGCACTTAGTGTGAATTTTACCCACTTGCTATCACACTTAGTGTGAATCTTCTCCCCTGCTATAGCACTGTGTGTGAAACTTACCCACTCACTATCGCACCTAGTGTGAATCTCAGCTACTCGTTATCACATTTATTGTGAATTTTAATCTAACTGCTACCGCACTTAGTGTGAATATTACCTATGTGCTACCGTACTTAGTGTGAGTCTTACCCACTTGCTATCGCACTTAGTGTGAATCTTATCCACCCGCTATCGCACTTAGTGTGAATATTACCCAATCGTTACTGCGCTTTTTGTGAATCTTACCCACTCGCTATTGCACTTAGTGTGAATCGTACCCACTCGCTATCGCACTTAGTGTGAATCTTATCCACTCGCTGTTGCACTTAGTGTCAATCTTAGGCTTATGCTACTGCACTTAGTGTGAATCTTACCCACGCGCTATTGTACTTAGTGTGAGTCTTACCCACTTGCTATCGCACTTAGTGTGAATCTTATCCAACCGCAATCGCACTTAGTGTGAATCTTAACCACTCGCTATCACAGTTTGTGTGAATCTTATCCACTCGCTATCACACTTAGTGCGAATCATACCCACTTGCTATTTTACTTAGTGTGAATCTTACCCACTCGCTACCGCACTTAGTGTGAATCTTACCCACTCGCAATCGCACTTAGTGTGAATCGTACCCACATGCTATTGCACTTAGCGTGAATCTTACCCAGCTGCTATTGCAATTAGTGTGAATCTTACCCAGCCTCTATCGCACCTAGTGTAAATCTTACCCAATCGCTATCACACTTAGTGTGAATCTTACGCACTCGCTATCGCACTTAGTGTGAATCTTACCCACTCGTTATCACACTTAGTGTGAATCTTACCCACTCACTCTCACACTTAGTATGTTTCTTTCCCACTCGCTATCGCTCTTAGTGTGAAATTTACCCACTCGCTATCACGCTTAGTGTCAATCTTTCCCACTCGCTATCGCACTTAGTGTGAAACTTACCCACTTGCTATCGCACTTAGTGTGAATCTTACCCAGCCTCTATCGCACTTAGTGTGAATTTTGCCCAGTCACTTTCACACTTAGTGTGAATCTTACCCACTCGTTCTCACACTTAGTGTGATTCTTACCCACTCGTTATCACACTTAGTGTGAATCTTACCCACTCACTCTCACACTTAGTATGTTTCTTTCCCACTCGCTATCGCTCTTAGTGTGAAATTTACCCACTCGCTATCACGCTTAGTGTCAATCTTTCCCACTCGCTATCGCACTTAGTGTGAATCTTAACCAGCCTCTATCGCACTTAGTGTGAATCTTGCCCAGTCGCTTTCACACTTTGTGTGAATCTTACACACTTGCTATCACTCTTAGTGTGAATCTTACCCACTCGCTATCGCACTTGATGTGAATCTTCCCCATTTGCTATCGCCCTTAGTGTGAATCTTACCCACTCGCTATTGCACATAGTGTGAATTTTACCCAGTCGCTATTGCACTTAGTGTGAATTTTACCCACTTGCTATCACACTTAGTGTGAATCTTATCCAACCGCAATCGCACTTAGTGTGAATCTTAACCACTCGCTATCACAGTTTGTGTGAATCTTATCCACTCGCTATCACACTTAGTGCGAATCATACCCACTTGCTATTTTACTTAGTGTGAATCTTACCCACTTGCTATCACTCTTAGTGTGAATCTTACCCACTCGCTATCGCACTTGATGTGAATCTTCCCCATTTGCTATCGCCCTTAGTGTGAATCTTACCCACTCGCTATCGCACATAGTGTGAATTTTACCCAGTCGCTATCGCACTTAGTGTGAATCTTACCCAATTGCTATCACACTTAGTGTGAATCTTCTCCCCTGCTAAAGCACTTAGTGTGAATCTTACCCAATCGCTACCGCTCTTAGTGTGAATCTTACCCACTCGCTATCGCTCTTACTGTGAATCTTACCCACTCGCTATCGCACTTAGTGTGAATCTTTCCCACTCGCTATCTGCACTTGCTGTGAATCTTCCCCACTCGCTATCGCACTTAGTGTGAATCTTACCCACTCACTATCGCACTTAGTGTGAATGTTACCCAGTCGCTATTGCACTTAGTGTGAATTTTACCCACTTGCTATCACACTTAGTGTGAATCTTCTCCCCTGCTATAGCACTGTGTGTGAATCTTATCCACCCGCTATCGCACTTAGTGTGAATATTACCCAATCGTTACTGCGCTTTTTGTGAATCTTACCCACTCGCTATTGCACTTAGTGTGAATCGTACCCACTCGCTATCGCACTTAGTGTGAATCTTATCCACTCGCTGTTGCACTTAGTGTCAATCTTAGGCTTATGCTACTGCACTTAGTGTGAATCTTACCCACGCGCTATTGTACTTAGTGTGAGTCTTACCCACTTGCTATCGCACTTAGTGTGAATCTTATCCAACCGCAATCGCACTTAGTGTGAATCTTAACCACTCGCTATCACAGTTTGTGTGAATCTTATCCACTCGCTATCACACTTAGTGCGAATCATACCCACTTGCTATTTTACTTAGTGTGAATCTTACCCACTCGCTACCGCACTTAGTGTGAATCTTACCCACTCGCAATCGCACTTAGTGTGAATCGTACCCACATGCTATTGCACTTAGCGTGAATCTTACCCAGCTGCTATTGCACTTAGTGTGAATCTTACCCACTTGCTATCGCACTTAGTGTGAATCTTATCCACCGGCTATCGCACTTAGCGTGAATCTTACCACCTCGCTACCACGCTTTGTGTGAATCTTAGCCTCTCGCTATCATGCTTAGTGTGAATCTTACACACTCGCTATCACACTTACTTTGAATGTTACCCACTCGCTATCACACTTAGTGTGAATCTTACCCACTCGCTCTTGCCCTTAGTGTGAATCTTACCCACTCGCTATCGCACTTTGTGTGAACCTTACCCACTCGCTACAACACTTAGTGTGAATCTTACCCACTCGCTATCGCACTTAGCGTGAATCTTAGCCACTCGCTACCACTCTTAGTGTGAATCTTACCCACTCACTATCGCACTTAGTGTGAATCTTACCCACTCGCTTTTGCACTTAGTGTGAATCTTACGCACTCGCTATCGCACTTAGTGTGAATGTTACCCAGTCGCTATCACACTTAGTGTGAATCTTAGCCAGTCACTATCGCACTTACTGTGAATCTTACCCACTTGCTATCACATTTGTGTGAATCTGCCACCTTCTAACGCACTGAGTGTGAATCTTACCCACTCGCTACCACTCTTAGTGTGAATCTTACCAACTCACTATCACACTTAGTGTGAATCTTACCCACTCGCTATCACAGTTTGTGTGAATCTTATCCACTCGCTATCACGCTTAGTGCGAATCATACCCAATTTCTATCGCACTTAGTGTGAATCTTACCCACTTGCTACCGCACTTAGTGTGAATCTTACCCACTCGCAATCGCAGTTAGTGTGAATCGTACCCACTTGCTATCGCACTTAGTGTGAATCTTACCCAGCCTCTATCGCACTTAGTTTGAATCTTACCCAGTCGCTATCACAATTAGTGTGAACCTTAGCCAGTCACTATCGCACGTAGTGTCAATCTTACCCACTTGCTATCACACTTTCTGTGAATCTTACCCACTTGCTATCACACTTAGTGTTTATCTACCACCTTCTAACGCGCTGAGTGTGAATCTTACCCACTCGCTACCGCTCTTAGTGTGAATCTTACCCACTCGCTATCGCACTTAGCGTGAATCTTACCCACTCGCTATCGCACTTAGTGTGAATCTTACCCACTCGCTATCACAGTTTTTGTGAATCTTACCCACTCGCTATCACGCGTAGTGCGAATCGTACCCACTTGCTATTGCACTTAGTGTGAATCTTACTCACTCACTATCGCACTTATTGTGAATGTTACCCAGTCGCTATTGCACTTAGTGTGAATTTTACCCACTTGCTATCACACTTAGTGTGAATCTTCTCCCCTGCTTTAGCACTGTGTGTGAATATTACCCACTCACTACCGCGCTTTGCGTGAATCTTACCGACTCGCTATTGCACTTAGTGTGAATCATACCCACTCGCTATCGCACTTAGTGTGAATCTTATCCACTCGCTATTGCACTTAGTGTCAATCTTAGGCTTATGCTACTGCACTTAGTGTGAATCTTACCCACGCACTGTTGTACTTAGTGTGAGTCTTACCCACTTGCTATCGCACTTAGTGTGAATCTTATCCAACCGCTATCGCACTTAGTGTGAATCTTACCCACTCGCTTTCGCGCTTAGTGTGAATCTTACCCACTTGCTATCGCACTCAGTGTGAATCTTAGCCACTCGCTACCACTCTTAGTGTGAATCTTACCAACTCACTATCGCACTTAGTGTGAATCTTACACACTTGCTTTTGCACTTAGTGTGAATCTTATGCACTCGCTATCGCACTTAGAGTGAATCTTACCCACTCGTTATCACACTTAGTGTGAATCTTACCCACTCACTCTCACACTTAGTATGTTTCTTTCCCACTCGCTATCGCTCTTAGTGTGAAATTTACCCACTCGCTATCACGCTTAGTGTCAATCTTTCCCACTCGCTATCGCACTTAGTGTGAATCTTACCCAGCCTCTATCGCACTTAGTGTGAATCTTGCCCAGTCGCTATAGCACTGTGTGTGAATCTTACACACTCACTATCGCACCTAGTGTGAATCTCAGCTACTCGTTATCACATTTATTGTGAATTTTAATCTAACTGCTACCGCACTTAGTGTGAATCTTACCTACGCGCTATCGTACTTAGTGTGAGTCTTACCCACTCGCTATCGCACTTAGTGTGAATCTTACCCACTCACTATCACCCTTAGTCTCAATCTTACCCACTCGCTATCGCACTTAGTGTGAATCTTACACACTCGCTATCATGCTTTGTGTGAATCTTAGCCACTCACTAATGCACTTTGCGTGAATCTTAGCCATTCGCTACCGCTCTTATTGTGAATCTCAGCCACTCGTTATCACACTTAGTGTGAACCTTACCCATTCGCTACCACACCTAGTGTGATTCTTACCCACTCACGATAACACTTAGTGTGAATCTTAATCTAACTGCTACCGCACTTAGTGTGAATCTTACACACCCGCTATCGCACTTAGTGTGAATCTTACCCACTTGCTATCGCACTTAGTGTGAATCTTATCCACCGGCTATCGCACTTAGCGTGAATCTTACCAACTCGCTACCACGCTTTGTGTGAATCTTAGCCTCTCGCTATCATGCTTAGTGTGATTTTACCCACTTGCTATCGCTCTTACTTTGAATGTTACCCACTCGCTATCACACTTAGTGTGAATCTTACCCACTCGCTCTTGCCCTTAGTGTGAATCTTACCCACTCGCTATCGCACTTTGTGTGAACCTTACCCACTCGCTACAACACTTAGTGTGAATCTTACCCACTCGCTATCGCACTTAGCGTGAATCTTAGCCACTCGCTACCACTCTTAGTGTGAATCTTACCCACTCACTATCGCACTTAGTGTGAATCTTACCCACTCGCTTTTGCACTTAGTGTGAATCTTACGCACTCGCTATCGCACTTAGTGTGAATGTTACCCAGTCGCTATCACACTTAGTGTGAATCTTAGCCAGTCACTATCGCACCTAGTGTGAATCTTAGATCTAACTGCTACCGCACTTAGTGTGAATCTTACCTACGTGCTATCGTACTTAGTGTGAGTCTTACCCACTTGCTATCGCACTTAGTGTGAATCTTATCCACCCGCTATCGCACTTAGTGTGAATATTACCCAATCGTTACTGCGCTTTTTGTGAATCTTACCCACTCGCTATTGCACTTAGTGTGAATCGTACCCACTCGCTATCGCACTTAGTGTGAATCTTATCCACTCGCTGTTGCACTTAGTGTCAATCTTAGGCTTATGCTACTGCACTTAGTGTGAATCTTAACCACGCGCTATTGTACTTAGTCTGAGTCTTACCCACTTGCTATCGCACTTAGTGTGAATCTTATCCAACCGCAATCGCACTTAGTGTGAATCTTACCCACTCGTTATCGCGCTTAGTGTGAATCTTACCCACTCGCTAACACTCTTAGTGTGAATCTTAACCACTTGCTATTGCACTTAGCGTGAATCTTAGCCACTCGCTACCACTCTTAGTGTGAATCTAACCAACTCCCTATCGCACTTAGTGTGAATCTTACCCACTTGCTATCACATTTGTGTGAATCTGCCACCTTCTAACGCACTGAGTGTGAATCTTACCCACTCGCTACCGCTCTTAGTCTGAATCTTAAACATTCGCTATCGCACTTAGCTGAATCTTACACACTCGCTATCGCACTTAGTGTGAATCTTACCCACTCGCTATCACAGTTTGTGTGAATCTTATCGACTCGCTATCACGATTAGTGCGAATCATAGCCACTTGCTATCTTACTTAGTGTGAATCTTACCCACTCGCTACCGCACTTAGTGTGAATCTTACCCACTCGCAATCGCAATTAGTGTGAATCGTACCCACATGCTATTGCACTTAGCGTGAATCTTACCCAGCTGCTATTGCAATTAGTGTGAATCTTACCCAGCCTCTATCGCACCTAGTGTAAATCTTACCCAATCGATATCACACTTAGTGTGAATCTTACGCACTCGCTATCGCACTTAGTGTGAATCTTACCCACTCGTTATCACACTTAGTGTGAATCTTACCCAGTCACTATCACACTTAGTGTGAATCTTACCCATTCGTTATCACACTTAGTGTGAATCTTACCCACTCGTTATCACACTTAGTGTGAATCTTACCCACTCACTCTCACACTTAGTATGTTTCTTTCCCACTCGCTATCGCTCTTAGTGTGAAATTTACCCACTCGCTATCACGCTTAGTGTCAATCTTTCCCACTCGCTATCGCACTTAGTGTGAAACTTACCCACTTGCTATCGCACTTAGTGTGAATCTTACCCAGCCTCTATCGCACTTAGTGTGAATCTTCCCAGTCGCTTTCACACTTAGTGTGAATCTTACCCACTCGTTCTCACACTTAGTGTGAATCTTACACACTTGCTATCGCACTTAGTGTGAATATTACCCATTCGTTATCACACTTAGTGTGAATCTTACCCAGTCATTATCACACTTTGTGTGAATCTTACACACTTGCTATCACTCTTAGTGTGAATCTTACCCACTCGCTATCGCACTTGATGTGAATCTTCCCCACTTGCAATCGCCCTTAGTGTGAATCTTACCCACTCGCTATCGCACATAGTGTGAATTTTACCCAGTCGCTATCGCACTTAGTGTGAATCTTACCCAATTGCTATCACACTTAGTGTGAATCTTCTCCCCTGCTAAAGCACTTAGTGTGAATCTTACCCACTCGCTACCGCTCTTAGTGTGAATCTTACCCACTCGCTATCGCTCTTACTGTGAATCTTACCCACTCGCTATCGCACTTAGTGTGAATCTTTCCCACTTGCTATCTGCACTTGCTGTGAATCTTCCCCACTCGCTATCGCCCTTAGTGTGAATCTTACCCACTCACTATCGCACTTAGTGTGAATGTTACCCAGTCGCTATTGCACTTAGTGTGAATTTTACCCACTTGCTATCACACTTAGTGTGAATCTTCTCCCCTGCTATAGTACTGTGTGTGAATCTTACCCACTCACTATCGCACCTAGTGTGAATCTCAGCTACTCGTTATCACATTTATTGTGAATTTTAATCTAACTGCTACCGCACTTAGTGTGAATATTACCACGTGCTATCGTACTTAGTGTGAGTCTTACCCACTTGCTATCGCACTTAGTGTGAATCTTATCCACCCGCTATCGCACTTAGTGTGAATATTACCCAATCGCTACCGCGCTTTTTGTGAATCTTACCCACTCGCTATTGCACTTAGTGTGAATCGTACCCACTCGCTATCGCACTTAGTGTGAATCTTATCCACTCGCTATTGCACTTAGTGTCAATCTTAGGCTTATGCCACTGCACTTAGTGTGAATCTTACCCACGCGCTATTGTACTTAGTGTGAGTCTTACCCACTTGCTATCGCACTTAGTGTGAATCTTATCCACCCGCTATCGCACTTAGTGTGCATTTTACCCACTCGCTATCGCGCTTAGTGTGAATCTTACCCACTCGCTACCACTCTTAGTGTGAATCTTACCCATTTGCTATCGCACTTAGCGTGAATCTTAGCCACTCGCTACCACTCTTAGTGTGAATCTTACCAACTCCCTATCGCACTTAGTGTGAATCTTACCCACTTGCTATCACATTTGTGTGAATCTGCCACCTTCTAACGCACTGAGTGTGAATCCTACCCACTCGCTACCGATCTTAGACTGAATCTTACCCACTCGCTATCGCACTTAGCTGAATCTTACCCACTCGCTATCGCACTTAGTGTGAATCTTAACCACTCGCTATCACAGTTTGTGTGAATCTTATCCACTCGCTATCACACTTAGTGCGAATCATACCCACTTGCTATTTTACTTAGTGTGAATCTTACCCACTCGCTACCGCACTTAGTGTGAATCTTACCCACTCGCAATCGCACTTAGTGTGAATCGTACCCACATGCTATTGCACTTAGCGTGAATCTTACCCAGCTGCTATTGCAATTAGTGTGAATCTTACCCAGCCTCTATCGCACCTAGTGTAAATCTTACCCAATCGCTATCACACTTAGTGTGAATCTTACGCACTCGCTATCGCACTTAGTGTGAATCTTACCCACTCGTTATCACACTTAGTGTGAATCTTACCCACTCGTTATCACACTTAGTGTGAATCTTACCCAGTCGCTATCACACTTAGTGTGAATCTTACCCATTCGTTATCACACTTAGTGTGAATCTTACCCACTCGTTATCACACTTAGTGTGAATCTTACCCACTCACTCTCACACTTAGTATGTTTCTTTCCCACTCGCTATCGCTCTTAGTGTGAAATTTACCCACTCGCTATCACGCTTAGTGTCAATCTTTCCCACTCGCTATCGCACTTAGTGTGAAACTTACCCACTTGCTATCGCACTTAGTGTGAATCTTACCCAGCCTCTATCGCACTTAGTGTGAATCTTGCCCAGTCGCTTTCACACTTAGTGTGAATCTTACCCACTCTTTCTCACACTTAGTGTGAATCTTACACACTTACTATCGCACTTAGTGTGAATATTACCCATTCGTTATCACACTTAGTGTGAATCTTACCCAGTCATTATCACACTTTGTGTGAATCTTACACACTTGCTATCACTCTTAGTGTGAATCTTACCCACTCGCTATCGCACTTGATGTGAATCTTCCCCACTTGCTATCGCCCTTAGTGTGAATCTTACCCACTCGCTATCTCACATAGTGTAAATTTTACCCAGTCGCTATCGCACTTAGTGTGAATCTTACCCAATTGCTATCACACTTAGTGTGAATCTTCTCCCCTGCTAAAGCACTTAGTGTGAATCTTACCCACTCGCTACCGCTCTTAGTGTGAATCTTACCCACTCGCTATCGCTCTTACTGTGAATCTTACCCACTCGCTATCGCACTTAGTGTGAATCTTTCCCACTTGCTATCTGCACTTGCTGTGAATCTTCCCCACTCGCTATCGCCCTTAGTGTGAATCTTACCCACTCACTATCGCACTTAGTGTGAATGTTACCCAGTCGCTATTGCACTTAGTGTGAATTTTACCCACTTGCTATCACACTTAGTGTGAATCTTCTCCCCTGCTATAGTACTGTGTGTGAATCTTACCCACTCACTATCGCACCTAGTGTGAATCTCAGCTACTCGTTATCACATTTATTGTGAATTTTAATCTAACTGCTACCGCACTTAGTGTGAATATTACCTACGTGCTATCGTACTTAGTGTGAGTCTTACCCACTTGCTATCGCACTTAGTGTGAATCTTATCCACCCGCTATCGCACTTAGTGTGAATATTACCCACTCGCTACCGCGCTTTTTGTGAATCTTACCCACTCGCTATTGCACTTAGTGTGAATCGTACCCACTCGCTATCGCACTTAGTGTGAATCTTATCCACTCGCTATTGCACTTAGTGTCAATCTTAGGCTTATGCCACTGCACTTAGTGTGAATCTTACCCACGCGCTATTGTACTTAGTGTGAGTCTTACCCACTTGCTATCGCACTTAGTGTGAATCTTATCCACCCGCTATCGCACTTAGTGTGCATTTTACCCACTCGCTATCGCGCTTAGTGTGAATCTTACCCACTCGCTACCACTCTTAGTGTGAATCTTACCCACTTGCTATCGCACTTAGCGTGAATCTTAGCCACTCGCTACCACTCTTAGTGTGAATCTTACCAACTCCCTATCGCACTTAGTGTGAATCTTACCCACTTGCTATCACATTTGTGTGAATCTGCCACCTTCTAACGCACTGAGTGTGAATCTTACCCACTCGCTACCGATCTTAGACTGAATCTTACCCACTCGCTATCGCACTTAGCTGAATCTTACCCACTCGCTATCGCACTTAGTGTGAATCTTAACCACTCGCTATCACAGTTTGTGTGAATCTTATCCACTCGCTATCACACTTAGTGCGAATCATACCCACTTGCTATTTTACTTAGTGTGAATCTTACCCACTCGCTACCGCACTTAGTGTGAATCTTACCTACTCGCAATCGCACTTAGTGTGAATCTTACCCACATGCTATTGCACTTAGCGTGAATCTTACCCAGCTGCTATTGCAATTAGTGTGAATCTTACCCAGCCTCTATCGCACCTAGTGTAAATCTTACCCAATCGCTATCACACTTAGTGTGAATCTTACGCACTCGCTATCGCACTTAGTGTGAATCTTACCCACTCGTTATCACACTTAGTGTGAATCTTACCCACTCGTTATCACACTTAGTGTGAATCTTACCCAGTCGCTATCACACTTAGTGTGAATCTTACCCATTCGTTATCACACTTAGTGTGAATCTTACCCACTCGTTATCACACTTAGTGTGAATCTTACCCACTCACTCTCACACTTAGTATGTTTCTTTCCCACTCGCTATCGCTCTTAGTGTGAAATTTACCCACTCGCTATCACGCTTAGTGTCAATCTTTCCCACTCGCTATCGCACTTAGTGTGAAACTTACCCACTTGCTATCGCACTTAGTGTGAATCTTACCCAGCCTCTATCGCACTTAGTGTGAATCTTGCCCAGTCGCTTTCACACTTAGTGTGAATCTTACCCACTCTTTCTCACACTTAGTGTGAATCTTACACACTTACTATCGCACTTAGTGTGAATATTACCCATTCGTTATCACACTTAGTGTGAATCTTACCCAGTCATTATCACACTTTGTGTGAATCTTACACACTTGCTATCACTCTTAGTGTGAATCTTACCCACTCGCTATCGCACTTGATGTGAATCTTCCCCACTTGCTATCGCCCTTAGTGTGAATCTTACCCACTCGCTATCTCACATAGTGTAAATTTTACCCAGTCGCTATCGCACTTAGTGTGAATCTTACCCAATTGCTATCACACTTAGTGTGAATCTTCTCCCCTGCTAAAGCACTTAGTGTGAATCTTACCCACTCGCTACCGCTCTTAGTGTGAATCTTACCCACTCGCTATCGCTCTTACTGTGAATCTTACCCACTCGCTATCGCACTTAGTGTGAATCTTTCCCACTTGCTATCTGCACTTGCTGTGAATCTTCCCCACTCGCTATCGCCCTTAGTGTGAATCTTACCCACTCACTATCGCACTTAGTGTGAATGTTACCCAGTCGCTATTGCACTTAGTGTGAATTTTACCCACTTGCTATCACACTTAGTGTGAATCTTCTCCCCTGCTATAGTACTGTGTGTGAATCTTACCCACTCACTATCGCACCTAGTGTGAATCTCAGCTACTCGTTATCACATTTATTGTGAATTTTAATCTAACTGCTACCGCACTTAGTGTGAATATTACCTACGTGCTATCGTACTTAGTGTGAGTCTTACCCACTTGCTATCGCACTTAGTGTGAATCTTATCCACCCGCTATCGCACTTAGTGTGAATATTACCCACTCGCTACCGCGCTTTTTGTGAATCTTACCCACTCGCTATTGCACTTAGTGTGAATCGTACCCACTCGCTATCGCACTTAGTGTGAATCTTATCCACTCGCTATTGCACTTAGTGTCAATCTTAGGCTTATGCCACTGCACTTAGTGTGAATCTTACCCACGCGCTATTGTACTTAGTGTGAGTCTTACCCACTTGCTATCGCACTTAGTGTGAATCTTATCCACCCGCTATCGCACTTAGTGTGCATTTTACCCACTCGCTATCGCGCTTAGTGTGAATCTTACCCACTCGCTACCACTCTTAGTGTGAATCTTACCCACTTGCTATCGCACTTAGCGTGAATCTTAGCCACTCGCTACCACTCTTAGTGTGAATCTTACCAACTCCCTATCGCACTTAGTGTGAATCTTACCCACTTGCTATCACATTTGTGTGAATCTGCCACCTTCTAATGCACTGAGTGTGAATCTTACCCACTCGCTACCGATCTTAGACTGAATCTTACCCACTCGCTATCGCACTTAGCTGAATCTTACCCACTCGCTATCGCACTTAGTGTGAATCTTAACCACTCGCTATCACAGTTTGTGTGAATCTTATCCACTCGCTATCACACTTAGTGCGAATCATACCCACTTGCTATTTTACTTAGTGTGAATCTTACCCACTCGCTACCGCACTTAGTGTGAATCTTACCTACTCGCAATCGCACTTAGTGTGAATCTTACCCACATGCTATTGCACTTAGCGTGAATCTTACCCAGCTGCTATTGCAATTAGTGTGAATCTTACCCAGCCTCTATCGCACCTAGTGTAAATCTTACCCAATCGCTATCACACTTAGTGTGAATCTTACGCACTCGCTATCGCACTTAGTGTGAATCTTACCCACTCGTTATCACACTTAGTGTGAATCTTACCCACTCGTTATCACACTTAGTGTGAATCTTACCCAGTCGCTATCACACTTAGTGTGAATCTTACCCATTCGTTATCACACTTAGTGTGAATCTTACCCACTCGTTATCACACTTAGTGTGAATCTTACCCACTCACTCTCACACTTAGTATGTTTCTTTCCCACTCGCTATCGCACTTAGTGTGAAATTTACCCACTCGCTATCACGCTTAGTGTCAATCTTTCCCACTCGCTATCGCACTTAGTGTGAAACTTACCCACTTGCTATCGCACTTAGTGTGAATCTTACCCAGCCTCTATCGCACTTAGTGTGAATCTTGCCCAGTCGCTTTCACACTTAGTGTGAATCTTACCCACTCTTTCTCACACTTAGTGTGAATCTTACACACTTACTATCGCACTTAGTGTGAATATTACCCATTCGTTATCACACTTAGTGTGAATCTTACCCAGTCATTATCACACTTTGTGTGAATCTTACACACTTGCTATCACTCTTAGTGTGAATCTTACCCACTCGCTATCGCACTTGATGTGAATCTTCCCCACTTGCTATCGCCCTTAGTGTGAATATAACCCACTCGCTATCGCACATAGTGTAAATTTTACCCAGTCGCTATCGCACTTAGTGTGAATCTTACCCACTCGCTATCGCACTTAGTGTGAATCTTCCCCACTTGCTATCTGCACTTGCTGTGAATCTTCCCCACTCGCTATCGCCCTTAGTGTGAATCTTACCCACTCACTATCGCACTTAGTGTGAATGTTACCCAGTCGCTATTGCACTTAGTGTGAATTTTACCCACTTGCTATCACACTTAGTGTGAATCTTCTCCCCGCTATAGCACTGTGTGTGAATCTTACCCACTCACTATCGCACCTAGTGTGAATCTCAGCTACTCGTTATCACATTTATTGTGAATTGTAATCTAACTGCTACCGCACTTAGTGTGAATCTTACCTACGCGCTATCGTACTTAGTGTGAATCTTACCCACTCACTATCACCCTTAGTCTCAATCTTACCCACTCGCTATCGCACTTAGTGTGAATCTTACACACTCGCTGTCATGCTTTGTGTGAATCTTAGCCACTCACTAATGCACTTTGTGTGAATCTTAGCCATTCGCTACCGCTCTTATTGTGAATCTCAGCCACTCGTTATCACACTTAGTGTGAACCTTACCCATTCGCTACCACACCTAGTGTGATTCTTACCCACTCACGATAACACTTAGTGTGAATCTTAATCTAACTGCTACCGCACTTAGTGTGAATCTTACACACCCGCTATCGCACTTAGTGTGAATCTTACCCACTTGCTATCGCACTTAGTGTGAATCTTTTCCACCGGCTCTCGCACTTAGCGTGAATCTTACCAACTCGCTACCACGCTTTGTGTAAATCTCAGCCTCTCGCTATCATGCTTGGTGTGAATCTTACCCACTCGCTATCGCACTTACTTTGAATGTTACCCACTCGCTATCACACTTAGTGTGAATCTTACCCACTTGCTCTTGCCCTTAGTGTGAATCTTACCCACTCGCTATCGCACTTTGTGTGAACCTTACCCACTTGCTACAACACTTAGTGTGAATCTTACCCACTCGCTATCGCACTTAGCGTGAATCTTAGCCACTCGCTACCACTCTTAGTGTGAATCTTACCCACTCACTATCGCACTTAGTGTGAATCTTACCCACTCGCTTTTGCACTTAGTGTGAATCTTACGCACTCGCTATCGCACTTAGTGTGAATGTTACCCAGTCGCTATCACACTTAGTGTGAATCTTAGCCAGTCACTATCGCACTTACTGTGAATCTTACCCACTTGCTATCACATTTGTGTGAATCTGCCACCTTCTAACGCACTGAGTGTGAATCTTACCCACTCGCTACCACTCTTAGTGTGAATCTTACCAACTCACTATCGCACTTAGTGTGAATCTTACCCACTCGCTATCACAGTTTGTGTGAATCTTATCCACTCGCTATCACGCTTAGTGCGAATCATACCCAATTTCTATCGCACTTAGTGTGAATCTTACCCACTTGCTACCGCACTTAGTGTGAATCTTACCCACTCGCAATCGCAGTTAGTGTGAATCGTACCCACTTGCTATCGCACTTAGTGTGAATCTTACCCAGCCTCTATCGCACTTAGTTTGAATCTTACCCAGTCGCTATCACAATTAGTGTGAACCTTAGCCAGTCACTATCGCACGTAGTGTCAATCTTACCCACTTGCTATCACACTTTCTGTGAATCTTACCCACTTGCTATCACACTTAGTGTTTATCTACCACCTTCTAACGCGCTGAGTGTGAATCTTACCCACTCGCTACCGCTCTTAGTGTGAATCTTACCCACTCGCTATCGCACTTAGCATGAATCTTACCCACCAGCTATCGCACTTAGTGTGAATATTACCCACTCGCTATCACAGTTTTTGTGAATCTTACCCACTCGCTATCACGCGTAGTGCGAATCGTACCCACTTGCTATTGCACTTAGTGTGAATCTTACTCACTCACTATCGCACTTATTGTGAATGTTACCCAGTCGCTATTGCACTTAGTGTGAATTTTACCCAATTGCTATCACACTTAGTGTGAATCTTCTCCCCTGCTTTAGCACTGTGTGTGAATATTACCCACTCACTACCGCGCTTTGTGTGAATCTTACCGACTCGCTATTGCACTTAGTGTGAATCATACCCACTCGCTATCGCACTTAGTGTGAATCTTATCCACTCGCTATTGCACTTAGTGTCAATCTTAGGCTTATGCTACTGCACTTAGTGTGAATCTTACCCACGCACTGTTGTACTTAGTGTGAGTCTTACCCACTTGCTATCGCACTTAGTGTGAATCTTATCCAACCGCTATCGCACTTAGTGTGAATCTTACCCACTCGCTTTCGCGCTTAGTGTGAATCTTACCCACTTGCTATCGCACTCAGTGTGAATCTTAGCCACTCGCTACCACTCTTAGTGTGAATCTTACCAACTCACTATCGCACTTAGTGTGGATCTTACACACTTGCTTTTGCACTTAGTGTGAATCTTACGCACTCGCTATCGCACTTAGAGTGAATCTTACCCTCTCGCTATCACACTTAGTGTGAATCTTACCCACTCGTTATCACACTTAGTGTGAATCTTACCCAGTCGCTATCACACTTAGTGTGAATATTACCCATTCGTTATCACACTTAGTGTGAATCTTACCCACTCGTTATCACACTTAGTATGTTTCTTTCCCAGTCGCTATCGCTCTTTGTGTGAAATTTACCCACTCGCTATCGCACTTAGTGTGAATCTTACCTACGTGCTATCGTACTTAGTGTGAGTCTTAACCACTTCCTATCGCACTTAGTGTGAATCTTAACCACCCGCTATCGCACTTAGTGTGAATATTACCCAATCGCTACCGCGCTTTGTGTGAAACTTACCCACTTGCTATCGCACTTAGTGTGAATCTTACCCAGCCTCTATCGCACTTAGTGTGAATCTTACCCAGTCGCTATCACACTTAGTGTGAATCTTACCCACTCGTTCTCACACTTAGTGTGAATCTTACACACTTGCTATCACACTTAGTGTGAATATTACACATTCGTTATCACACTTAGTGTGAATCTTACCCACTCGTTATCACACTTAGTGTGAAGCTCACCCACTCGCTATCACACTTTGTGTGAAACTTGCACACTCGCTATCGCACTTAGTGTGAATCTTACACACTCGCTATCTCACTTGATGTGAATCTTCCCCACTTGCTATCGCCCTTAGTGTGAATCTTACCCACTCGCTATCGCACATAGTGTGAATTTTACACAGTCGCTATCGCACTTGGTGTGAATCTTACCCACTTGCTATCACACCTAGTGTGAATCTTCTCCCCTGCTAAAGCACTTAGTGTGAATCTTACCCAATCGCTAGCGCTCTTAGTGTGAATCTTACCCACTCGCTATCGCTCTTAGTGTGAATCTTACCCACTCGCTATCGCACTTAGTGTGAATCTTACCCACTCACTATCGCACTTAGTGTGAATGTTACCCAGTCGCTATTGCACTTAGTGTGAATTTTACCCACTTGCTATCACACTTAGTGTGAATCTTCTCCCCTGCTATAGCACTGTGTGTGAATCTTACCCAATCACTATCGCACCTAGTGTGAATCTCAGATACTCGTTATCACATTTAGTGTGAATCTTAATCTAACTGCTACCGCACTTAGTGTGAATCTTACCTACGTGCTATCGTACTTAGTGTGAGTCTTACCCACTAGCTATCGCACTTAGTGTGAATCTTATCCACCCGCTATCGCACTTAGTGTGAATATTACCCAATCGTTACTGCGCTTTTTGTGAATCTTACCCACTCGCTATTGCACTTAGTGTGAATCGTACCCACTCGCTATCGCACTTAGTGTGAATCTTATCCACTCGCTGTTGCACTTAGTGCCAATCTTAGGCTTATGCTACTGCACTTAGTGTGAATCTTACCCACGCGCTATTGTACTTAGTCTGAGTCTTACCCACTTGCTATCGCACTTAGTGTGAATCTTATCCAACCGCAATCGCACTTAGTGTGAATCTTACCCACTCGTTATCGCGCTTAGTGTGAATCTTACCCACTCGCTAACACTCTTAGTGTGAATCTTAACCACTTGCTATTGCACTTAGCGTGAATCTTAGCCACTCGCTACCACTCTTAGTGTGAATCTAACCAACTCCCTATCGCACTTAGTGTGAATCTTACCCACTTGCTATCACATTTGTGTGAATCTGCCACCTTCTAACGCACTGAGTGTGAATCTTACCCACTCGCTACCGCTCTTAGTCTGAATCTTACCCATTCGCTATCGCACTTAGCTGAATCTTACACACTCGCTATCACACTTAGTGTGAATCTTACCCACTCGCTATCACAGTTTGTGTGAATCTTATCGACTCGCTATCACGCTTAGTGCGAATCATAGCCACTTGCTATCTTACTTAGTGTGAATCTTACCCACTCGCAATCGCACTTAGTGTGAATCGTACCCACATGCTATTGCACTTAGCGTGAATCTTAACCAGCTGCTATTGCAATTAGTGTGAATCTTACCCAGCCTATATCGCACTTAGTGTAAATCTTACCCAATCGATATCACACTTAGTGTGAATCTTAAGCACTCGCTATCGCACTTAGTGTGAATCTTACCCACTCGTTATCACACTTAGTGTGAATCTGCCACCTTCTAACGCACTGAGTGTGAATCTTACCCACTCACTACCGCTCTTAGTCTGAATCCAACCCACTCGCTATCGCACTTAGCTGAATCTTACCCACTCGCTATCGCACTTAGTGTGAATCTTACCCACTCGCTATCTCAGTTTGTGTGAATCTTATCCACTCACTATCACACTTAGTGTGAATCTTACACACTTGCTATCACACTTAGTGTGAATATTACACATTCGTTATCACACATAGTGTGAATCTTACCCACTCATTATCACACTTAGTTTGAAGCTCACCCACTCGCTATCACACTTTGTGTGAAACTTGCACACTCGCTATCGCACTTAGTGTGAATCTTACACACTCGCTATCTCACTTGATGTGAATCTTCCCCACTTGCTATCGCCCTTAGTGTGAATCTTACCCACTCACTATCGCACATAGTGTGAATTTTACCCAGTCGCTATCGCACTTAGTGTGAATCTTACCCACTTGCTATCACACCTAGTGTGAATCTTCTCCCCTGCTAAAGCACTTAGTGTGGATTTTACCCAATCGCTAGCGCTCTTCGTGTGAATCTTACCCACTCGCTATCGCTCTTAGTGTTAATCTTACCCACTCGCTATCGCACTTAGTGTGAATCTTTCCCACTTGCTTTCTGCACTTGGTGTGAATCTTCCCCACTCGCTATCGCCCTTAGTGTTAAACTTACCCACTCACTATCGCACTTAGTGTGAATGTTACCCAGTCGCTATTGCACTTAGTGTGAATTTTACCCACTTGCTATCACACTTAGTGTGAATCTTCTCCCCTGCTATAGCACTGTGTCTGAATCTTACCCAATCACTATTGCACCTAGTGTGAATCTCAGCTACTCGTTATCACATTTAGTGTGAATCTTAATCTAACTGCTACCGCACTTAGTGTGAATCTTACCTATGTGCTATCGTACTTAGTGTGAGTCTTACCCACTTGCTATCGCACTTAGTGTGAATCTTATCCACCCGCTATCGCACTTAGTGTGAATATTACCCACTCGCTACCGCGCTTTGTGTGATTCTTACCCAATCGCTATTGCACTTAGTGTGAATCGTACCCACTCGCTATCGCACTTATTGTGAATCTTATCCATTCGCTATTGCACTTAGTGTCAATCTTAGGCTTATGCTACTGCACTTAGTGTGAATCTTACCCACGCGCTATTGTACTCAGTGTGAGTCTTACCCACTTGCTATCGCACTTAGTGTGAATCTTACCCAATCGCTACCGCACTTAGTGTGAAACTTACCCATTCACAATCGTACTTAGTGTGAATCGTACCCACATGCTATCAAACTTAGCGTGAATCTTACCCTGCTGCTATTGCAATTAGTGTAAATCTTACCCAGCCTTTATCGCACTTGTTGTAAATCTTACCCAATCGCTATCACACTTAGTGTGAATCTTACGCACTCGCTATCGCACTTAGTGTGAAACTTACCCACTTGCTATCACACTTAGTGTGAATCTTACCCACTCGTTATCACACTTAGTGTGAATCTTACCCACTCGTTATCACACTTAGTGTGAATCGTACCCAGTCGCTATCACACTTAGTGTGAAGCTCACCGACTCGCTATCACACTTTGTGTGAAACTTGCACACTCGCTATCGCCCTTAGTGTGAATCTTACCCACTCGCTATCGCACATAGTGTGAATTTTACCCAGTCGCTATCGCACTTAGTGTGAATCCTACCCACTTGCTATCACACTTAGTGTAAATCTTACCCAGCCTTTATCGCACTTGTTGTAAATCTTACCCAATCGCTATCACACTTAGTGTGAATCTTACGCACTCGCTATCGCACTTAGTGTGAAACTTACCCACTTGCTATCACACTTAGTGTGAATCTTACCCACTCGCTATCGCACTTAGTGTGAATCTTACACACTCGCTATCTCAATTGATTTGAATCTTCCCCACTTGCTATCGCCCTTAGTGTGAAACGTACCCACTCACTATCGCACTTAGTGTGAATGTTACCCAGTCGCTATTGCACTTAGTGTGAATTTTACCCACTTGCTATCACACTTAGTGTGAATCTTCTCCCCTGCTATAGCACTGTGTGTGAATCTTACCCAATCACTATCGCACCTAGTGTGAATCTCAGATACTCGTTATCACATTTAGTGTGAATCTTAATCTAACTGCTACCGCACTTAGTGTGAATCTTACCTACGTGCTATCGTACTTAGTGTGAGTCTTACCCACTTGCTATCGCACTTAGTGTGAATCTTATCCACCCGCTATCGCACTTAGTGTGAATATTACCTAATCGTTACTGCGCTTTTTGTGAATCTTACCCACTCGCTATTGCACTTAGTGTGAATCGTACCCACTCGCTATCGCACTTAGTGTGAATCTTATCCACTCGCTATCACGCTTAGTGCGAATCATAGCCACTTGCTATCTTACTTAGTGTGAATCTTACCCACTCGCAATCGCACTTAGTGTGAATCGTACCCACATGCTATTGCACTTAGCGTGAATCTTAACCAGCTGCTATTGCAATTAGTGTGAATCTTACCCAGCCTATATCGCACTTAGTGTAAATCTTACCCAATCGATATCACACTTAGTGTGAATCTTAAGCACTCGCTATCGCACTTAGTGTGAATCTTACCCACTCGTTATCACACTTAGTGTGAATCTGCCACCTTCTAACGCACTGAGTGTGAATCTTACCCACTCACTACCGCTCTTAGTCTGAATCGAACCCACTCGCTATCGCACTTAGCTGAATCTTACCCACTCGCTATCGCACTTAGTGTGAATCTTACCCACTCGCTATCTCAGTTTGTGTGAATCTTATCCACTCACTATCACACTTAGTGTGAATCTTACACACTTGCTATCACACTTAGTGTGAATATTACACATTCGTTATCACACATAGTGTGAATCTTACCCACTCATTATCACACTTAGTGTGAAGCTCACCCACTCGCTATCACACTTTGTGTGAAACTTGCACACTCGCTATCGCACTTAGTGTGAATCTTACACACTCGCTATCTCACTTGATGTGAATCTTCCCCACTTGCTATCGCCCTTAGTGTGAATCTTACCCACTCACTATCGCACATAGTGTGAATTTTACCCAGTCGCTATCGCACTTAGTGTGAATCTTACCCACTTGCTATCACACCTAGTGTGAATCTTCTCCCCTGCTAAAGCACTTAGTGTGGATTTTACCCAATCGCTAGCGCTCTTCGTGTGAATCTTACCCACTCGCTATCGCTCTTAGTGTTAATCTTACCCACTCGCTATCGCACTTAGTGTGAATCTTTCCCACTTGCTTTCTGCACTTGGTGTGAATCTTCCCCACTCGCTATCGCCCTTAGTGTGAAACTTACCCACTCACTATCGCACTTAGTGTGAATGTTACCCAGTCGCTATTGCACTTAGTGTGAATTTTACCCACTTGCTATCACACTTAGTGTGAATCTTCTCCCCTGCTATAGCACTGTGTCTGAATCTTACCCAATCACTATTGCACCTAGTGTGAATCTCAGCTACTCGTTATCACATTTAGTGTGAATCTTAATCTAACTGCTACCGCACTTAGTGTGAATCTTACCTACGTGCTATCGTACTTAGTGTGAGTCTTACCCACTTGCTATCACACTTAGTGTGAATCTTATCCACCCGCTATCGCACTTAGTGTGAATATTACCCACTCGCTACCGCGCTTTGTGTGATTCTTACCCAATCGCTATTGCACTTAGTGTGAATCGTACCCACTCGCTATCGCACTTATTGTGAATCTTATCCATTCGCTATTGCACTTAGTGTCAATCTTAGGCTTATGCTACTGCACTTAGTGTGAATCTTACCCACGCGCTATTGTACTCAGTGTGAGTCTTACCCACTTGCTATCGCACTTAGTGTGAATCTTACCCAATCGCTAACGCACTTAGTGTGAAACTTACCCATTCACAATCGTACTTAGTGTGAATCGTACCCACATGCTATCAAACTTAGCGTGAATCTTACCCTGCTGCTATTGCAATTAGTGTAAATCTTACCCAGCCTTTATCGCACTTGTTGTAAATCTTACCCAATCGCTATCACACTTAGTGTGAATCTTACGCACTCGCTATCGCACTTAGTGTGAAACTTACCCACTTGCTATCACACTTAGTGTGAATCTTACCCACTCGTTATCACACTTAGTGTGAATCTTACCCACTCGTTATCACACTTAGTGTGAATCGTACCCAGTCGCTATCACACTTAGTGTGAAGCTCACCGACTCGCTATCACACTTTGTGTGAAACTTGCACACTCGCTATCGCCCTTAGTGTGAATCTTACCCACTCGCTATCGCACATAGTGTGAATTTTACCCAGTTGCTATCGCACTTAGTGTGAATCCTACCCACTTGCTATCACACTTAGTGTAAATCTTACCCAGCCTTTATCGCACTTGTTGTAAATCTTACCCAATCGCTATCACACTTAGTGTGAATCTTACGCACTCGCTATCGCACTTAGTGTGAAACTTACCCACTTGCTATCACACTTAGTGTGAATCTTACCCACTCGCTATCGCACTTAGTGTGAATCTTACACACTCGCTATCTCAATTGATTTGAATCTTCCCCACTTGCTATCGCCCTTAGTGTGAAACGTACCCACTCACTATCGCACTTAGTGTGAATGTTACCCAGTCGCTATTGCACTTAGTGTGAATTTTACCCACTTGCTATCACACTTAGTGTGAATCTTCTCCCCTGCTATAGCACTGTGTGTGAATCTTACCCAATCACTATCGCACCTAGTGTGAATCTCAGATACTCGTTATCACATTTAGTGTGAATCTTAATCTAACTGCTACCGCACTTAGTGTGAATCTTACCTACGTGCTATCGTACTTAGTGTGAGTCTTACCCACTTGCTATCGCACTTAGTGTGAATCTTATCCACCCGCTATCGCACTTAGTGTGAATATTACCTAATCGTTACTGCGCTTTTTGTGAATCTTACCCACTCGCTATTGCACTTAGTGTGAATCGTACCCACTCGCTATCGCACTTAGTGTGAATCTTATCCACTCGCTGTTGCACTTAGTGTCAATCTTAGGCTTATGCTACTGCACTTAGTGTGAATCTTACCCACGCGCTATTGTACTTAGTGTGAGTCTTACCCACTTGCTATCGCACTTAGTGTGAATCTTATCCAACCGCAATCGCACTTAGTGTGAATCTTACCCACTCGCTATCGCGCTTAGTGTGAATCTTACCCACTCGCTAACACTCTTAGTGTGAATCTTAACCACTTGCTATTGCACTTAGCGTGAATCTTAGCCACTCGCTACCACTCTTAGTGTGAATCTAACCAACTCCCTATCGCACTTAGTGTGAATCTTACCCACTTGTTATCACATTTGTGTGAATCTGCCACCTTCTAACGCACTGAGTGTGAATCTTACCCACTCGCTACCGCTCTTAGTCTGAATCTTACCCACTCGCTATCGCACTTAGCTGAATCTTACACACTCGCTATCGCACTTAGTGTGAATCTTACCCACTCGCTATCTCAGTTTGTGTGAATCTTATCCACTCGCTATCACGCTTAGTGCGAATCATACCCACTTGCTATCTTACTTAGTGTGAATCTTACCCACTCGCTATTGCACTTAGTGTGAATCGTACCCAAGCGCTATCGCACTTAGTGTGAATCTTCTCCCCTGCTAAAGCACTTAGTGTGAATCTTATCCACTCGCTATTGCACTTAGTGTCAATTTTAGGCTTATGCTACTGCACTTAGTGTGAATCTTACCCACGCGCTATTGTACTTAATGTGAGTCTTACCCACTTGCTATCGCACTTAGTGTGAATCTTGTCCAACCGCTATCGCACTTAGTGTGAATCTTACCCAATCGCTATCGCGCTTAGTGTGAATCTTACCCACTCGCTAACACTCTTAGTGTGAATCTTAACCACTTGCTATTGCACTTAGCGTGAATCTTAGCCACTCGCTACCACTCTTAGTGTGAATCTTAACCACTTGCTATTGCACTTAGCGTGAATCTTAGCCACTCGCTACCACTCTTAGTGTGAATCTAAACAACTCCCTATCGCACTTAGTGTGAATCTTACCCACTTGTTATCACATTTGTGTGAATCTGCCACCTTCTAACGCACTGAGTGTGAATCTTACCCACTCGCTACCACGCTTAGTCTGAATCTTACCCACTCGCTATCGCACTTAGCTGAATCTTACACACTCACTAGCGCACCTAGTGTGAATCTCAGCTAATCGTTATCACATTTAGTGTGAATCTTAATCTAACTGCTACCGCACTTAGTGTGAATCTTACCTACGTGCTATCGTACTTAGTGTGAGTCTTACCCACTTGCTATCGCACTTAGTGTGAATCTTATCCACCCGCTATCGCACTTAGTGTGAATATTACCCAATCGCTACCGCACTTTTTTTGAATCTTACCCACTCGTTATTGCACTTAGTGTGAATCGTACCCACTCGCTATCGCACTTAGTGTGAATCTTAAACACTCGCTGTTGCACTTAGTGTCAATCTTAGGCTTATGCTACTGCACTTAGTGTGAATCTTACCCACGCGCTATTGTACTTAGTGTGAGTCTTACTCACTTGCTATTGCACTTAGTGTGAATCTTATCCAACCGCTATCGCACTTAGTGTGAATCTTACGCACTCGCTATCGCGCTTAGTGTGAATCTTACCCACTCGCTAACACTCTTAGTGTGAATCTTAACCACTTGCTATCGCACTTAGCGTGAATCGTAGCCACTCGCTACCACTCTTAGTGTGAATCTAACCAACTCCCTATCGCACTTAGTGTGAATCTTCCCCACTTGCTATCGCCCTTAGTGTGAATCTTACCCACTCGCTATCGCACATAGTGTGAATTTTACCCAGTCGCTATCGCACTTAGTGTGAATCTCACCCACTTGCTATCACACTTAGTGTGAATCTTCTCCCCTGCTAAAGCACTTAGTGTGAATCTTACCCAATCGCTAGCGCTCTTAATGTGAATCTTACCCACTCGCTATCGCTCTCAGTGTGAATATTACCCACTCGCTATCGCACTTAGTATGAATCTTTCCCACTCGCTATCTGCACTTGGTGTGAATCTTCCCCACTCGCTATCGCCCTTAGTGTGAATCTTACCCAATCACTATCGCACTTAGTGTGAATGTTACCCACTCGTTATCACACTTAGTGTGAATCTTACCCAGTCGCTATCGCACTTAGTGTGAATCTTACCCATTCGTTATCACACTTAGTGTGAATCTTACCCACTCGTTATCACACTTAGTGTGTAGCTCATCCCCTCGCTATCACACTTTGTGTGAAACTTGCCCACTCGCTATCGCACTTAGTGTGAATCTTACACACTTGCTATCGCCCTTAGTGTGAATCTTCCCCACTCGCTATCACCCTTAGTGTGAATCTTACCCACTCACTATCGCACTTAGTGTGAATGTTACCCAGTCGCTATTGCACTTAGTGTGAATTTTACCCACTTGCTATCACACTTAGTGTGAATCTTCTCCCCTGCTATAGCACTGTGTGTGAATCTTACCCACTTGCTATCGCACCTAGTGTGAATCTCAGCTACTCGTTCTCACATTTAGTGTGAATCTTAATCGAACTGCTACCGCACTTAGTGTGAATCTTACCTACGTGCTATCATACTTAGTGTGAGTCTTACCCACTTGCTATCGCACTTAGTGTGAATCTTATCCACCCGCTATCGCACTTAGTGTGAATATTACCCAATCGCTACCGCACTTTTTTTGAATCTTACCCACTCGTTATTGCACTTAGTGTGAATCGTACCCACTCGCTATCGCACTTAGTGTGAATCTTAAACACTCGCTGTTGCACTTAGTGTCAATCTTAGGCTTATGCTACTGCACTTAGTGTGAATCTTACCCACGCGCTATTGTACTTAGTGTGAGTCTTACTCACTTGCTATTGCACTTAGTGTGAATCTTATCCAACCGCTTTCGCACTTAGTGTGAATCTTACGCACTCGCTATCGCGCTTAGTGTGAATCTTACCCACTCGCTAACACTCTTAGTGTGAATCTTAACCACTTGCTATCGCACTTAGCGTGAATCTTAGCCACTCGCTACCACTCTTAGTGTGAATCTAACCAACTCCCTATCGCACTTAGTGTGAATCTTACCCACTTGCTATCACATTTGTGTGAATCTGCCACCTTCTAACGCACTGAGTGTGAATCTTACCCACTCGCTACCGCTCTTAGTCTGAATCTTACCCACTCGCTATCGCACTTAGCTGAATCTTACCCACTCGCTATCGCACTTAGTGTGAATCTTACCCACTCGCTATCTTAGTTTGTGTGAATCTTATCCACTCGCTATCACGCTTAGTGCGAATCATACCCACTTGCTATCTTACTTAGTGTGAATCTTACCCACTCGCTACCACACTTAGTGTGAATCTTACCCACTCGCAATCGCACTTTGTGTGAATCGTACCCACATGCTATTGCACTTAGCGTGAATCTTACCCAGCTGCTATTGCAATTAGTGTGAATCTTACCCAGCCTCTATCGCACTTGGTGTAAATCTTACCCAATCGCTATCACACTTAGTGTGAATCTTACGCACTCGCTATCGCACTTAGTGTGAATCTTACCCACTCGTTATCACACTTAGTGTGAATCTTACCCACTCGTTATCACACTTAGCGTGAATCTTACCCAGTCGCTATCACACTTAGTGTGAATCTTACCCATTCGTTATCACAGTTAGTGTGAATCTTACCCACTCGTTATCACACTTAGTGTGAATCTTACCCACTCGCTCTCACACTTAGTATGTTTCTTTCCCACTCGCTATCGGTCTTAGTGTGAAATTTACCCACTCGCTATCACGCTTAGTGTCAATCTTTCCCACTCGCTATCGCACTTAGTGTGAAACTTACCCACTTGCTATCGCACTTAGTGTGAATCTTACCCAGCCTCTATCGCACTTACTGTGAATCTTACCCAGTCGCTATCACACTTAGTGTGAATCTTACCCACTCGTTCTCACACTTAGTGTGAATCTTACACACTTGCTATCACACTTAGTGTGAATATTACCCATTCGTTATCACAGTTAGTGTGAATATTACCCACTCATTATCACACTTAGTGTGAAGCTCACCCCCTCGCTATCACACTTTGTGTGAAAGTTGCACACTCGCTATCGCACTTAGTGTGAATCTTACATGCTTGCTATCGCTCTTAGTGTGAATCTTACCCACTCGCTATCGCACTTGATGTGAATCTTCCCCACTTGCTATCGCCCTTAGTGTGAATCTTACCCACTCGCTATCGCACATAGTGTGAATTTTACCCAGTCGCTATCGCACTTAGTGTGAATCTCACCCACTTGCTATCACACTTAGTGTGAATCTTCTCCCCTGCTAAAGCACTTAGTGTGAATCTTACCCAATCGCTAGCGCTCTTAGTGTGAATCTTACCCACTCGCTATCGCTCTTAGTGTGAATCTTACCCACTCGCTATCGCACTTAGTGTGAATCTTTCCCACTCGCTATCTGCACTTGGTGTGAATCTTCCCCACTCGCTATCGCCCTTAGTGTGAATCTTACCCAATCGCTATCGCACTTAGTGTGAATGTTACCCACTCGTTATCACACTTAGTGTGAATCTTACCCAGTCGCTATCGCACTTAGTGTGAATCTTACCCATTCGTTATCACACTTAGTGTGAATCTTACCCACTCGTTATCACACTTAGTGTGTAGCTCATCCCCTCGCTATCACACTTTGTGTGGAGCTTGCCCACTCGCTATCGCACTTAGTGTGAATCTTACACACTTGCTATCGCTCTTAGTATGAATCTTACACACTCGCTATCGCACTTGATGTGAATCTTCCCCACTTGCTATCGCCCTTAGTGTGAATCTTCCCCACTCGCTATCGCCCTTAGTGTGAATCTTACCCACTCACTATCGCACTTAGTGTGAATGTTACCCAGTCGCTATTGCACTTAGTGTGAATTTTACCCACTTGTTATCACACTTAGTGTGAATCTTCTCCCCTGCTATAGTGCTGTGTGTGAATCTTACCCACTCACTATCGCACCTAGTGTGAATCTCAGCTACTCGTTATCACATTTAGTGTGTATCTTAATCTAACTGACACCGCACTTAGTGTGAATCTTACCTGCATGCTATCGTACTTAGTGTGAGTCTTACCCACTTGCTATCGCACTTAATGTGAATCTTATCCACCCGCTATCGCACTTAGTGTGAATATTACCCAATCGCTACCGCACTTTTTTTGAATCTTACCCACTCGTTATTGCACTTAGTGTGAATCGTACCCACTCGCTAATGCACTTAGTGTGAATCTTAAACACTCGCTGTTGCACGTAGTGTCAATCTTAGGCTTATGCTACTGCACTTAGTGTGAATCTTACCCACGCGCTATTGTATTTAGTGTGAGTCTTACTCACTTGCTATTGCACTTAGTGTGAATCTTATCCAACCGCTATCGCACTTGGTGTGAATCTTACCCACTCGCTATTGCGCTTAGTGTGAATCTTACCCACTCGCTAACACTCTTAGTGTGAATCTTAACCACTTGCTATTGCACTTAGCGTGAATCTTAGCCACTCGCTACCACTCTTAGTGTGAATCTAACCAACTCCCTATCGCACTTAGTGTGAATCTTACCCACTCGCTACCGCTCTTAGTCTGAATCTTACCCACTCGCTATCGCACTTAGTGTGAATCTTACCCACCCACTATCACAGTTTGTGTGAATCTTATCCACTCGCTATCACGCTTAGTGCGAATCATACCCACTTGCTATCTTACTTAGTGTGAATCTTACCCACTCGCTACCGCACTTAGTGTGAATCTTACCCACTCGCTCTCACACTTAGTATGTTTCTTTCCCACTCGCTATCGCTCTTAGTGTGAAATTTACCCACTCGCCATCACGCTTAGTGTCAATCTTTCCCACTCGCTATCGCACTTAGTGTGAAACTTACCCACTTGCTATCGCAATTAGTGTGAATCTTACCCAGCCTCTATCGCACTTACTGTGAATCTTACCCAGTCGCTATCACACTTAGTGTGAATCTTACCCACTCGTTCTCACACTTAGTGTGAATCTTACACACTTGCTATCGCACTTAGTGTGAATATTACCCATTCGCTATCACAGTTAGTGTGAATCTTACCCACTCATTATCACACTTAGTGTGAAGCTCACCCACTCGCTATCACACTTTGTGTGAAAGTTGCACACTCGCTATCGCACTTAGTGTGAATCTTACATGCTTGCTATCGCCCTTAGTGTGAATCTTACCCACTCGCTATCGCACATAGTGTGAATTTTACCCAGTCGCTATCGCACTTAGTGTGAATCTCACCCACTTGCTATCACACTTAGTGTGAATCTTCTCCCCTGCTAAAGCACTTAGTGTGAATCTTACCCAATCGCTAGCGCTCTTAGTGTGAATCTTACCCACTCGCTATCGCTCTTAGTGTGAATCTTACCCACTCGCTATCGCACTTAGTGTGAATCTTTCCCACTCGCTATCTGCACTTGGTGTGAATCTTCCCCACTCGCTATCGCCCTTAGTGTGAATCTTACCCAATCGCTATCGCACTTAGTGTGAATGTTACCCACTCGTTATCACACTTAGTGTGAATCTTACCCAGTCGCTATCGCACTTAGTGTGAATCTTACCCATTCGTTATCACACTTAGTGTGAATCTTACCCACTCGTTATCACACTTAGTGTGTAGCTCATCCCCTCGCTATCACACTTTGTGTGAAACTTGCCCACTCGCTATCGCACTTAGTGTGAATCTTACACACTTGCTATCGCTCTTAGTGTGAATCTTACACACTCGCTATCGCACTTGATGTGAATCTTCCCCACTTGCTATCGCCCTTAGTGTGAATCTTCCCCACTCGCTATCACCCTTAGTGTGAATCTTACCCACTCACTATCGCACTTAGTGTGAATGTTACCCAGTCGCTATTGCACTTAGTGTGAATTTTACCCACTTGCTATCACACTTAGTGTGAATCTTCTCCCCTGCTATAGCACTGTGTGTGAATCTTAACCACTCACTATCGCACCTAGTGTGAATCTCAGCTACTCGTTATCACATTTAGTGTGAATCTTAATCTAACTGCTACCGCACTTAGTGTGAATCTTACCTACGTGCTATCGTACTTAGTGTGAGTCTTACACACTTGCTATCGCACTTAGTGTGAATCTTATCCACCCGCTATCGCACTTAGTGTGAATATTACCCAATCGCTACCGCACTTTTTTTGAATCTTACCCACTCGTTATTGCACTTAGTGTGAATCGTACCCACTCGCTATCGCACTTAGTGTGAATCTTAAACACTCGCTGTTGCACTTAGTGTCAATCTTAGGCTTATGCTACTGCACTTAGTGTGAATCTTACCCACGCGCTATTGTACTTAGTGTGAGTCTTACGCACTTGCTATTGCACTTAGTGTGAATCTTATCCAACCGCTATCGCACTTAGTGTGAATCTTACGCACTCGCTATCGCGCTTAGTGTGAATCTTACCCACTCGCTAACACTCTTAGTGTGAATCTTAACCACTTGTTATCGCACGTAGCGTGAATCTTAGCCACTCGCTACCACTCTTAGTGTGAATCTAACCAACTCCCTATCGCACTTAGTGTGAATCTTACCCACTTGCTATCACATTTGTGTGAATCTGCCACCTTCTAACGCACTGAGTGTGAATCTTACCCACTCGCTACCGCTCTTAGTCTGAATCTTACCCACTTGCTATCGCACTTAGCTGAATCTTACCCACTCGCTATCGCACTTAGTGTGAATCTTACCCACTCGCTATCTTAGTTTGTGTGAATCTTATCCACTCGCTATCACGCTTAGTGCGAATCATACCCACTTGCTATCTTACTTAGTGTGAATCTTACCCACTCGCTACCACACTTAGTGTGAATCTTACCCACTCGCAATCGCACTTTGTGTGAATCGTACCCACATGCTATTGCACTTAGCGTGAATCTTACCCAGCTGCTATTGCAATTAGTGTGAACCTTACCCAGCCTCTATCGCACTTGGTGTAAATCTTACCCAATCGCTATCACACTTAGTGTGAATCTTACGCACTCGCTATCGCACTTAGTGTGAATCTTACCCACTCGTTATCACACTTAGTGTGAATCTTACCCACTCGTTATCACACTTAGTGTGAATCTTACCCAGTCGCTATCACACTTAGTGTGAATCTTACCCATTCGTTATCACAGTTAGTGTGAATCTTACCCACTCGTTATCACACTTAGTGTGAATCTTACCCACTCGCTCTCACACTTAATATGTTTCTTTCCCACTCGCTATCGGTCTTAGTGTGAAATTTACCCACTCGCTATCACGCTTAGTGTCAATCTTTCCCACTCGCTATCGCACTTAGTGTGAAACTTACCCACTTGCTATCGCACTTAGTGTGAATCTTACCCAGCCTCTATCGCACTTAGTGTGAATCTTACCCAGTCGCTATCACACTTAGTGTGAATCTTACCCACTCGTTCTCACACTTAGTGTGAATCTTACACACTTGCTATCGCACTTAGTGTGAATATTACCCATTCGCTATCACAGTTAGTGTGAATCTTACCCACTCATTATCACACTTAGTGTGAAGCTCACCCACTCGCTATCACACTTTGTGTGAAAGTTGCACACTCGCTATCGCACTTAGTGTGAATCTTACATGCTTGCTATCGCCCTTAGTGTGAATCTTACCCACTCGCTATCGCACATAGTGTGAATTTTACCCAGTCGCTATCGCACTTAGTGTGAATCTCACCCACTTGCTATCACACTTAGTGTGAATCTTCTCCCCTGCTAAAGCACTTAGTGTGAATCTTACCCAATCGCTAGCGCTCTTAGTGTGAATCTTACCCACTCGCTATCGCTCTTAGTGTGAATCTTACCCACTCGCTATCGCACTTAGTGTGAATCTTTCCCACTCGCTATCTGCACTTGGTGTGAATCTTCCCCACTCGCTATCGCCCTTAGTGTGAATCTTACCCAATCGCTATCGCACTTAGTGTGAATGTTACCCACTCGTTATCACACTTAGTGTGAATCTTACCCAGTCGCTATCGCACTTAGTGTGAATCTTACCCATTCGTTATCACACTTAGTGTGAATCTTACCCACTCGTTATCACACTTAGTGTGTAGCTCATCCCCTCGCTATCACACTTTGTGTGAAACTTGCCCACTCGCTATCGCACTTAGTGTGAATCTTACACACTTGCTATCGCTCTTAGTGTGAATCTTACACACTCGCTATCGCACTTGATGTGAATCTTCCCCACTTGCTATCGCCCTTAGTGTGAATCTTCCCCACTCGCTATCACCCTTAGTGTGAATCTTACCCACTCACTATCGCACTTAGTGTGAATGTTACCCAGTCGCTATTGCACTTAGTGTGAATTTTACCCACTTGCTATCACACTTAGTGTGAATCTTCTCCCCTGCTATAGCACTGTGTGTGAATCTTACCCACTCACTATCGCACCTAGTGTGAATCTCAGCTACTCGTTATCACATTTAGTGTGAATCTTAATCTAACTGCTACCGCACTTAGTGTGAATCTTACCTACGTGCTATCGTACTTAGTGTGAGTCTTACACACTTGCTATCGCACTTAGTGTGAATCTTATCCACCCGCTATCGCACTTAGTGTGAATATTACCCAATCGCTACCGCACTTTTTTTGAATCTTACCCACTCGTTATTGCACTTAGTGTGAATCGTACCCACTCGCTATCGCACTTAGTGTGAATCTTAAACACTCGCTGTTGCACTTAGTGTCAATCTTAGGCTTATGCTACTGCACTTAGTGTGAATCTTACCCACGCGCTATTGTACTTAGTGTGAGTCTTACGCACTTGCTATTGCACTTAGTGTGAATCTTATCCAACCGCTATCGCACTTAGTGTGAATCTTACGCACTCGCTATCGCGCTTAGTGTGAATCTTACCCACTCGCTAACACTCTTAGTGTGAATCTTAACCACTTGTTATCGCACGTAGCGTGAATCTTAGCCACTCGCTACCACTCTTAGTGTGAATCTAACCAACTCCCTATCGCACTTAGTGTGAATCTTACCCACTTGCTATCACATTTGTGTGAATCTGCCACCTTCTAACGCACTGAGTGTGAATCTTACCCACTCGCTACCGCTCTTAGTCTGAATCTTACCCACTTGCTATCGCACTTAGCTGAATCTTACCCACTCGCTATCGCACTTAGTGTGAATCTTACCCACTCGCTATCTTAGTTTGTGTGAATCTTATCCACTCGCTATCACGCTTAGTGCGAATCATACCCACTTGCTATCTTACTTAGTGTGAATCTTACCCACTCGCTACCACACTTAGTGTGAATCTTACCCACTCGCAATCGCACTTTGTGTGAATCGTACCCACATGCTATTGCACTTAGCGTGAATCTTACCCAGCTGCTATTGCAATTAGTGTGAACCTTACCCAGCCTCTATCGCACTTGGTGTAAATCTTACCCAATCGCTATCACACTTAGTGTGAATCTTACGCACTCGCTATCGCACTTAGTGTGAATCTTACCCACTCGTTATCACACTTAGTGTGAATCTTACCCACTCGTTATCACACTTAGTGTGAATCTTACCCAGTCGCTATCACACTTAGTGTGAATCTTACCCATTCGTTATCACAGTTAGTGTGAATCTTACCCACTCGTTATCACACTTAGTGTGAATCTTACCCACTCGCTCTCACACTTAATATGTTTCTTTCCCACTCGCTATCGGTCTTAGTGTGAAATTTACCCACTCGCTATCACGCTTAGTGTCAATCTTTCCCACTCGCTATCGCACTTAGTGTGAAACTTACCCACTTGCTATCGCACTTAGTGTGAATCTTACCCAGCCTCTATCGCACTTAGTGTGAATCTTACCCAGTCGCTATCACACTTAGTGTGAATCTTACCCACTCGTTCTCACACTTAGTGTGAATCTTACACACTTGCTATCGCACTTAGTGTGAATATTACCCATTCGCTATCACAGTTAGTGTGAATCTTACCCACTCATTATCACACTTAGTGTGAAGCTCACCCACTCGCTATCACACTTTGTGTGAAAGTTGCACACTCGCTATCGCACTTAGTGTGAATCTTACATGCTTGCTATCGCCCTTAGTGTGAATCTTACCCACTCGCTATCGCACATAGTGTGAATTTTACCCAGTCGCTATCGCACTTAGTGTGAATCTCACCCACTTGCTATCACACTTAGTGTGAATCTTCTCCCCTGCTAAAGCACTTAGTGTGAATCTTACCCAATCGCTAGCGCTCTTAGTGTGAATCTTACCCACTCGCTATCGCTCTTAGTGTGAATCTTACCCACTCGCTATCGCACTTAGTGTGAATCTTTCCCACTCGCTATCTGCACTTGGTGTGAATCTTCCCCACTCGCTATCGCCCTTAGTGTGAATCTTACCCAATCGCTATCGCACTTAGTGTGAATGTTACCCACTCGTTATCACACTTAGTGTGAATCTTACCCAGTCGCTATCGCACTTAGTGTGAATCTTACCCATTCGTTATCACACTTAGTGTGAATCTTACCCACTCGTTATCACACTTAGTGTGTAGCTCATCCCCTCGCTATCACACTTTGTGTGAAACTTGCCCACTCGCTATCGCACTTAGTGTGAATCTTACACACTTGCTATCGCTCTTAGTGTGAATCTTACACACTCGCTATCGCACTTGATGTGAATCTTCCCCACTTGCTATCGCCCTTAGTGTGAATCTTCCCCACTCGCTATCACCCTTAGTGTGAATCTTACCCACTCACTATCGCACTTAGTGTGAATGTTACCCAGTCGCTATTGCACTTAGTGTGAATTTTACCCACTTGCTATCACACTTAGTGTGAATCTTCTCCCCTGCTATAGCACTGTGTGTGAATCTTAACCACTCACTATCGCACCTAGTGTGAATCTCAGCTACTCGTTATCACATTTAGTGTGAATCTTAATCTAACTGCTACCGCACTTAGTGTGAATCTTACCTACGTGCTATCGTACTTAGTGTGAGTCTTACACACTTGCTATCGCACTTAGTGTGAATCTTATCCACCCGCTATCGCACTTAGTGTGAATATTACCCAATCGCTACCGCACTTTTTTTGAATCTTACCCACTCGTTATTGCACTTAGTGTGAATCGTACCCACTCGCTATCGCACTTAGTGTGAATCTTAAACACTCGCTGTTGCACTTAGTGTCAATCTTAGGCTTATGCTACTGCACTTAGTGTGAATCTTACCCACGCGCTATTGTACTTAGTGTGAGTCTTACGCACTTGCTATTGCACTTAGTGTGAATCTTATCCAACCGCTATCGCACTTAGTGTGAATCTTACGCACTCGCTATCGCGCTTAGTGTGAATCTTACCCACTCGCTAACACTCTTAGTGTGAATCTTAACCACTTGTTATCGCACGTAGCGTGAATCTTAGCCACTCGCTACCACTCTTAGTGTGAATCTAACCAACTCCCTATCGCACTTAGTGTGAATCTTACCCACTTGCTATCACATTTGTGTGAATCTGCCACCTTCTAACGCACTGAGTGTGAATCTTACCCACTCGCTACCGCTCTTAGTCTGAATCTTACCCACTTGCTATCGCACTTAGCTGAATCTTACCCACTCGCTATCGCACTTAGTGTGAATCTTACCCACTCGCTATCTTAGTTTGTGTGAATCTTATCCACTCGCTATCACGCTTAGTGCGAATCATACCCACTTGCTATCTTACTTAGTGTGAATCTTACCCACTCGCTACCACACTTAGTGTGAATCTTACCCACTCGCAATCGCACTTTGTGTGAATCGTACCCACATGCTATTGCACTTAGCGTGAATCTTACCCAGCTGCTATTGCAATTAGTGTGAACCTTACCCAGCCTCTATCGCACTTGGTGTAAATCTTACCCAATCGCTATCACACTTAGTGTGAATCTTACGCACTCGCTATCGCACTTAGTGTGAATCTTACCCACTCGTTATCACACTTAGTGTGAATCTTACCCACTCGTTATCACACTTAGTGTGAATCTTACCCAGTCGCTATCACACTTAGTGTGAATCTTACCCATTCGTTATCACAGTTAGTGTGAATCTTACCCACTCGTTATCACACTTAGTGTGAATCTTACCCACTCGCTCTCACACTTAATATGTTTCTTTCCCACTCGCTATCGGTCTTAGTGTGAAATTTACCCACTCGCTATCACGCTTAGTGTCAATCTTTCCCACTCGCTATCGCACTTAGTGTGAAACTTACCCACTTGCTATCGCACTTAGTGTGAATCTTACCCAGCCTCTATCGCACTTAGTGTGAATCTTACCCAGTCGCTATCACACTTAGTGTGAATCTTACCCACTCGTTCTCACACTTAGTGTGAATCTTACACACTTGCTATCGCACTTAGTGTGAATATTACCCATTCGCTATCACAGTTAGTGTGAATCTTACCCACTCATTATCACACTTAGTGTGAAGCTCACCCACTCGCTATCACACTTTGTGTGAAAGTTGCACACTCGCTATCGCACTTAGTGTGAATCTTACATGCTTGCTATCGCCCTTAGTGTGAATCTTACCCACTCGCTATCGCACATAGTGTGAATTTTACCCAGTCGCTATCGCACTTAGTGTGAATCTCACCCACTTGCTATCACACTTAGTGTGAATCTTCTCCCCTGCTAAAGCACTTAGTGTGAATCTTACCCAATCGCTAGCGCTCTTAGTGTGAATCTTACCCACTCGCTATCGCTCTTAGTGTGAATCTTACCCACTCGCTATCGCACTTAGTGTGAATCTTTCCCACTCGCTATCTGCACTTGGTGTGAATCTTCCCCACTCGCTATCGCCCTTAGTGTGAATCTTACCCAATCGCTATCGCACTTAGTGTGAATGTTACCCACTCGTTATCACACTTAGTGTGAATCTTACCCAGTCGCTATCGCACTTAGTGTGAATCTTACCCATTCGTTATCACACTTAGTGTGAATCTTACCCACTCGTTATCACACTTAGTGTGTAGCTCATCCCCTCGCTATCACACTTTGTGTGAAACTTGCCCACTCGCTATCGCACTTAGTGTGAATCTTACACACTTGCTATCGCTCTTAGTGTGAATCTTACACACTCGCTATCGCACTTGATGTGAATCTTCCCCACTTGCTATCGCCCTTAGTGTGAATCTTCCCCACTCGCTATCACCCTTAGTGTGAATCTTACCCACTCACTATCGCACTTAGTGTGAATGTTACCCAGTCGCTATTGCACTTAGTGTGAATTTTACCCACTTGCTATCACACTTAGTGTGAATCTTCTCCCCTGCTATAGCACTGTGTGTGAATCTTACCCACTCACTATCGCACCTAGTGTGAATCTCAGCTACTCGTTATCACATTTAGTGTGAATCTTAATCTAACTGCTACCGCACTTAGTGTGAATCTTACCTACGTGCTATCGTACTTAGTGTGAGTCTTACACACTTGCTATCGCACTTAGTGTGAATCTTATCCACCCGCTATCGCACTTAGTGTGAATATTACCCAATCGCTACCGCACTTTTTTTGAATCTTACCCACTCGTTATTGCACTTAGTGTGAATCGTACCCACTCGCTATCGCACTTAGTGTGAATCTTAAACACTCGCTGTTGCACTTAGTGTCAATCTTAGGCTTATGCTACTGCACTTAGTGTGAATCTTACCCACGCGCTATTGTACTTAGTGTGAGTCTTACGCACTTGCTATTGCACTTAGTGTGAATCTTATCCAACCGCTATCGCACTTAGTGTGAATCTTACGCACTCGCTATCGCGCTTAGTGTGAATCTTACCCACTCGCTAACACTCTTAGTGTGAATCTTAACCACTTGTTATCGCACGTAGCGTGAATCTTAGCCACTCGCTACCACTCTTAGTGTGAATCTAACCAACTCCCTATCGCACTTAGTGTGAATCTTACCCACTTGCTATCACATTTGTGTGAATCTGCCACCTTCTAACGCACTGAGTGTGAATCTTACCCACTCGCTACCGCTCTTAGTCTGAATCTTACCCACTTGCTATCGCACTTAGCTGAATCTTACCCACTCGCTATCGCACTTAGTGTGAATCTTACCCACTCGCTATCTTAGTTTGTGTGAATCTTATCCACTCGCTATCACGCTTAGTGCGAATCATACCCACTTGCTATCTTACTTAGTGTGAATCTTACCCACTCGCTACCACACTTAGTGTGAATCTTACCCACTCGCAATCGCACTTTGTGTGAATCGTACCCACATGCTATTGCACTTAGCGTGAATCTTACCCAGCTGCTATTGCAATTAGTGTGAATCTTACCCAGCCTCTATCGCACTTGGTGTAAATCTTACCCAATCGCTATCACACTTAGTGTGAATCTTACGCACTCGCTATCGCACTTAGTGTGAATCTTACCCACTCGTTATCACACTTAGTGTGAATCTTACCCACTCGTTATCACACTTAGTGTGAATCTTACCCAGTCGCTATCACACTTAGTGTGAATCTTACCCATTCGTTATCACAGTTAGTGTGAATCTTACCCACTCGTTATCACACTTAGTGTGAATCTTACCCACTCGCTCTCACACTTAATATGTTTCTTTCCCACTCGCTATCGGTCTTAGTGTGAAATTTACCCACTCGCTATCACGCTTAGTGTCAATCTTTCCCACTCGCTATCGCACTTAGTGTGAAACTTACCCACTTGCTATCGCACTTAGTGTGAATCTTACCCAGCCTCTATCGCACTTACTGTGAATCTTACCCAGTCGCTATCACACTTAGTGTGAATCTTACCCACTCGTTCTCACACTTAGTGTGAATCTTACACACTTGCTATCGCACTTAGTGTGAATATTACCCATTCGCTATCACAGTTAGTGTGAATCTTACCCACTCATTATCACACTTAGTGTGAAGCTCACCCCCTCGCTATCACACTTTGTGTGAAAGTTGCACACTCGCTATCGCACTTAGTGTGAATCTTACATGCTTGCTATCGCTCTTAGTGTGAATCTTACCCACTCGCTATCGCACTTGATGTGAATCTTCCCCACTTGCTATCGCCCTTAGTGTGAATCTTACCCACTCGCTATCGCACATAGTGTGAATTTTACCCAGTCGCTATCGCACTTAGTGTGAATCTCACCCACTTGCTATCACACTTAGTGTGAATCTTCTCCCCTGCTAAAGCACTTAGTGTGAATCTTACCCAATCGCTAGCGCTCTTAGTGTGAATCTTACCCACTCGCTATCGCTCTTAGTGTGAATCTTACCCACTCGCTATCGCACTTAGTGTGAATCTTTCCCACTCGCTATCTGCACTTGGTGTGAATCTTCCCCACTCGCTATCGCCCTTAGTGTGAATCTTACCCAATCGCTATCGCACTTAGTGTGAATGTTACCCACTCGTTATCACACTTAGTGTGAATCTTAACCAGTCGCTATCGCACTTAGTGTGAATCTTACCCATTCGTTATCACACTTAGTGTGAATCTTACCCACTCGTTATCACACTTAGTGTGTAGCTCATCCCCTCGCTATCACACTTTGTGTGAAACTTGCCCACTCGCTATCGCACTTAGTGTGAATCTTACACACTTGCTATCGCTCTTAGTGTGAATCTTACACACTCGCTATCGCACTTGATGTGAATCTTCCCCACTTGCTATCGCCCTTAGTGTGAATCTTCCCCACTCGCTATCACCCTTAGTGTGAATCTTACCCACTCACTATCGCACTTAGTGTGAATGATACCCAGTCGCTATTGCACTTAGTGTGAATTTTACCCACTTGCTATCACACTTAGTGTGAATCTTCTCCCCTGCTATAGCACTGTGTGTGAATCTTACCCACTCACTATCGCACCTAGTGTGAATCTCAGCTACTCGTTATCACATTTAGTGTGAATCTTAATCTAACTGCTACCGCACTTAGTGTGAATCTTACCTACGTGCTATCGTACTTAGTGTGAGTCTTACACACTTGCTATCGCACTTAGTGTGAATCTTATCCACCCGCTATCGCACTTAGTGTGAATATTACCCAATCGCTACCGCACTTTTTTTGAATCTTACCCACTCGTTATTGCACTTAGTGTGAATCGTACCCACTCGCTATCGCACTTAGTGTGAATCTTAAACACTCGCTGTTGCACTTAGTGTCAATCTTAGGCTTATGCTACTGCACTTAGTGTGAATCTTACCCACGCGCTATTGTACTTAGTGTGAGTCTTACGCACTTGCTATTGCACTTAGTGTGAATCTTATCCAACCGCTATCGCACTTAGTGTGAATCTTACGCACTCGCTATCGCGCTTAGTGTGAATCTTACCCACTCGCTAACACTCTTAGTGTGAATCTTAACCACTTGTTATCGCACGTAGCGTGAATCTTAGCCACTCGCTACCACTCTTAGTGTGAATCTAACCAACTCCCTATCGCACTTAGTGTGAATCTTACCCACTTGCTATCACATTTGTGTGAATCTGCCACCTTCTAACGCACTGAGTGTGAATCTTACCCACTCGCTACCGCTCTTAGTCTGAATCTTACCCACTTGCTATCGCACTTAGCTGAATCTTACCCACTCGCTATCGCACTTAGTGTGAATCTTACCCACTCGCTATCTTAGTTTGTGTGAATCTTATCCACTCGCTATCACGCTTAGTGCGAATCATACCCACTTGCTATCTTACTTAGTGTGAATCTTACCCACTCGCTACCACACTTAGTGTGAATCTTACCCACTCGCAATCGCACTTTGTGTGAATCGTACCCACATGCTATTGCACTTAGCGTGAATCTTACCCAGCTGCTATTGCAATTAGTGTGAATCTTACCCAGCCTCTATCGCACTTGGTGTAAATCTTACCCAATCGCTATCACACTTAGTGTGAATCTTACGCACTCGCTATCGCACTTAGTGTGAATCTTACCCACTCGTTATCACACTTAGTGTGAATCTTACCCACTCGTTATCACACTTAGTGTGAATCTTACCCAGTCGCTATCACACTTAGTGTGAATCTTACCCATTCGTTATCACAGTTAGTGTGAATCTTACCCACTCGTTATCACACTTAGTGTGAATCTTACCCACTCGCTCTCACACTTAATATGTTTCTTTCCCACTCGCTATCGGTCTTAGTGTGAAATTTACCCACTCGCTATCACGCTTAGTGTCAATCTTTCCCACTCGCTATCGCACTTAGTGTGAAACTTACCCACTTGCTATCGCACTTAGTGTGAATCTTACCCAGCCTCTATCGCACTTACTGTGAATCTTACCCAGTCGCTATCACACTTAGTGTGAATCTTACCCACTCGTTCTCACACTTAGTGTGAATCTTACACACTTGCTATCGCACTTAGTGTGAATATTACCCATTCGCTATCACAGTTAGTGTAAATCTTACCCACTCATTATCACACTTAGTGTGAAGCTCACCCCCTCGCTATCACACTTTGTGTGAAAGTTGCACACTCGCTATCGCACTTAGTGTGAATCTTACATGCTTGCTATCGCTCTTAGTGTGAATCTTACCCACTCGCTATCGCACTTGATGTGAATCTTCCCCACTTGCTATCGCCCTTAGTGTGAATCTTACCCACTCGCTATCGCACATAGTGTGAATTTTACCCAGTCGCTATCGCACTTAGTGTGAATCTCACCCACTTGCTATCACACTTAGTGTGAATCTTCTCCCCTGCTAAAGCACTTAGTGTGAATCTTACCCAATCGCTAGCGCTCTTAGTGTGAATCTTACCCACTCGCTATCGCTCTTAGTGTGAATCTTACCCACTCGCTATCGCACTTAGTGTGAATCTTTCCCACTCGCTATCTGCACTTGGTGTGAATCTTCCCCACTCGCTATCGCCCTTAGTGTGAATCTTACCCAATCGCTATCGCACTTAGTGTGAATGTTACCCACTCGTTATCACACTTAGTGTGAATCTTAACCAGTCGCTATCGCACTTAGTGTGAATCTTACCCATTCGTTATCACACTTAGTGTGAATCTTACCCACTCGTTATCACACTTAGTGTGTAGCTCATCCCCTCGCTATCACACTTTGTGTGAAACTTGCCCACTCGCTATCGCACTTAGTGTGAATCTTACACACTTGCTATCGCTCTTAGTGTGAATCTTACACACTCGCTATCGCACTTGATGTGAATCTTCCCCACTTGCTATCGCCCTTAGTGTGAATCTTCCCCACTCGCTATCACCCTTAGTGTGAATCTTACCCAATCACTATCGCACTTAGTGTGAATGTTACCCAGTCGCTATTGCACTTAGTGTGAATTTTACCCACTTGCTATCACACTTAGTGTGAATCTTCTCCCCTGCTATAGCACTGTGTGTGAATCTTACCCACTCACTATCGCACCTAGTGTGAATCTCAGCTACTCGTTATCACATTTAGTGTGAATCTTAATCTAACTGCTACCGCACTTAGTGTGAATCTTACCTACGTGCTATCGTACTTAGTGTGAGTCTTACACACTTGCTATCGCACTTAGTGTGAATCTTATCCACCCGCTATCGCACTTAGTGTGAATATTACCCAATCGCTACCGCACTTTTTTTGAATCTTACCCACTCGTTATTGCACTTAGTGTGAATCGTACCCACTCGCTATCGCACTTAGTGTGAATCTTAAACACTCGCTGTTGCACTTAGTGTCAATCTTAGGCTTATGCTACTGCACTTAGTGTGAATCTTACCCACGCGCTATTGTACTTAGTGTGAGTCTTACGCACTTGCTATTGCACTTAGTGTGAATCTTATCCAACCGCTATCGCACTTAGTGTGAATCTTACGCACTCGCTATCGCGCTTAGTGTGAATCTTACCCACTCGCTAACACTCTTAGTGTGAATCTTAACCACTTGTTATCGCACATAGCGTGAATCTTAGCCACTCGCTACCACTCTTAGTGTGAATCTAACCAACTCCCTATCGCACTTAGTGTGAATCTTACCCACTTGCTATCACATTTGTGTGAATCTGCCACCTTCTAACGCACTGAGTGTGAATCTTACCCACTCGCTACCGCTCTTAGTCTGAATCTTACCCACTTGCTATCGCACTTAGCTGAATCTTACCCACTCGCTATCGCACTTAGTGTGAATCTTACCCACTCGCTATCTTAGTTTGTGTGAATCTTATCCACTCGCTATCACGCTTAGTGCGAATCATACCCACTTGCTATCTTACTTAGTGTGAATCTTACCCACTCGCTACCACACTTAGTGTGAATCTTACCCACTCGCAATCGCACTTTGTGTGAATCGTACCCACATGCTATTGCACTTAGCGTGAATCTTACCCAGCTGCTATTGCAATTAGTGTGAATCTTACCCAGCCTCTATCGCACTTGGTGTAAATCTTACCCAATCGCTTTCACACTTAGTGTGAATCTTACGCACTCGCTATCGCACTTAGTGTGAATCTTACCCACTCGTTATCACACTTAGTGTGAATCTTACCCACTCGTTATCACACTTAGTGTGAATCTTACCCAGTCGCTATCACACTTAGTGTGAATCTTACCCATTCGTTATCACAGTTAGTGTGAATCTTACCCACTCGTTATCACACTTAGTGTGAATCTTACCCACTCGCTCTCACACTTAATATGTTTCTTTCCCACTCGCTATCGGTCTTAGTGTGAAATTTACCCACTCGCTATCACGCTTAGTGTCAATCTTTCCCACTCGCTATCGCACTTAGTGTGAAACTTACCCACTTGCTATCGCACTTAGTGTGAATCTTACCCAGCCTCTATCGCACTTACTGTGAATCTTACCCAGTCGCTATCACACTTAGTGTGAATCTTACCCACTCGTTCTCACACTTAGTGTGAATCTTACACACTTGCTATCGCACTTAGTGTGAATATTACCCATTCGCTATCACAGTTAGTGTGAATCTTACCCACTCATTATCACACTTAGTGTGAAGCTCACCCGCTCGCTATCACACTTTGTGTGAAAGTTGCACACTCGCTATCGCACTTAGTGTGAATCTTACATGCTTGCTATCGCTCTTAGTGTGAATCTTACCCACTCGCTATCGCACTTGATGTGAATCTTCCCCACTTGCTATCGCCCTTAGTGTGAATCTTACCCACTCGCTATCGCACATAGTGTGAATTTTACCCAGTCGCTATCGCACTTAGTGTGAATCTCACCCACTTGCTATCACACTTAGTGTGAATCTTCTCCCCTGCTAAAGCACTTAGTGTGAATCTTACCCAATCGCTAGCGCTCTTAGTGTGAATCTTACCCACTCGCTATCGCTCTTAGTGTGAATCTTACCCACTCGCTATCGCACTTAGTGTGAATCTTTCCCACTCGCTATCTGCACTTGGTGTGAATCTTCCCCACTCGCTATCGCCCTTAGTGTGAATCTTACCCAATCGCTATCGCACTTAGTGTGAATGTTACCCACTCGTTATCACACTTAGTGTGAATCTTAACCAGTCGCTATCGCACTTAGTGTGAATCTTACCCATTCGTTATCACACTTAGTGTGAATCTTACCCACTCGTTATCACACTTAGTGTGTAGCTCATCCCCTCGCTATCACACTTTGTGTGAAACTTGCCCACTCGCTATCGCACTTAGTGTGAATCTTACACACTTGCTATCGCTCTTAGTGTGAATCTTACACACTCGCTATCGCACTTGATGTGAATCTTCCCCACTTGCTATCGCCCTTAGTGTGAATCTTCCCCACTCGCTATCGCCCTTAGTGTGAATCTTACCCACTCACTATCGCACTTAGTGTGAATGTTACCCAGTCGCTATTGCACTTAGTGTGAATTTTACCCACTTGTTATCACACTTAGTGTGAATCTTCTCCCCTGCTATAGTGCTGTGTGTGAATCTAACCCACTCACTATCGCACCTAGTGTGAATCTCAGCTACTCGTTATCACATTTAGTGTGAATCTTAATCTAACTGCCACCGCACTTAGTGCGAATCTTACCTGCATGCTATCGTACTTAGTGTGAGTCTTACCCACTTGCTATCGCACTTAGTGTGAATCTTATCCACCCGCTATCGCACTTAGTGTGAATATTACCCAATCGCTACCGCACTTTTTTTGAATCTTACCCACTCGTTATTGCACTTAGTGTGAATCGTACCCACTCGCTAATGCACTTAGTGTGAATCTTAAACACTCGCTGTTGCACTTAGAGTCAATCTTAGGCTTATGCTACTGCACTTAGTGTGAATCTTACCCACGCGCTATTGTACTTAGTGTGAGTCTTACGCACTTGCTATTGCACTTAGTGTGAATCTTATCCAACCGCTATCGCACTTAGTGTGAATCTTACGCACTCGCTATCGCGCTTAGTGTGAATCTTACCCACTCGCTAACACTCTTAGTGTGAATCTTAACCACTTGTTATCGCACGTAGAGTGAATCTTAGCCACTCACTGCCACTCTTAGTGTGAATCTAACCAACTCCCTATCGCACTTAGTGTGAATCTTACCCACTTGCTATCACATTTGTGTGAATCTGCCACATTCTAACGCACTGAGTGTGAATCTTACCCACTCGCTACCGCTCTTAGTCTGAATCTTACCCACTCGCTATCGCACTTAGCTGAATCTTACCCACTCGCTATCGCACTTAGTGTGAATCTTACCCACTCGCTATCTCAGTTTGTGTGAATCTTATCCACTCGCTATCACGCTTAGTGCGAATCATACCCACTTGCTATCTTACTTAGTGTGAATCTTACCCACTCGCTACCGCACTTAGTGTGAATCTTACCCACTCGCAATCGCACTTTGTGTGAATCGTACCCACATGCTATTGCACTTAGTGTGAATCTTACCCAGCCTCTATCGCACTTGTTGTAAATCTTACCCAATCGCTATCACACTTAGTGTGAATCTTACGCACTCGCTATCGCACTTAGTGTGAATCTTACCCACTCGTTATCACACTTAGTGTGAATCTTACCCACTCGTTATCACACTTAGTGTGAATCGTACCCAGTCGCTATCACACTTAGTGTGAATCTTACCCATTCGTTATCACAGTTAGTGTGAATCTTACCCACTCGTTATCACACTTAGTGTGAATCTTACCCACTCGCTCTCACACTTAGTATGTTTCTTTCCCACTCGCTATCGGTCTTAGTGTGAAATTTACCCACTCGCTATCACACTTAGTGTGAATCTTACCCACTCGTTAGCACACTTAGTGTGAAGCTCACCCCCTCGCTATCACACTTTGTGTGAAACTTGCACACTCGCTATCGCACTTAGTGTGAATCTTACCCACTCGCTATCGCACTTAGTGTGAATCTTTCCCACTCGCTATCTGCACTTGGTGTGAATCTTCCCCACTCGCTATCTCCCTTAGTGTGAATCTTACCCAATCACTATCGCACTTAGTGTGAATGTTAACCACTCGTTATCACACTTAGTGTGAATCTTACCCAGTCGCTATCGCACTTAGTGTGAATCTTACCCATTCGTTATCACACTTAGTGTGAATCTTACCCACTCGTTATCACACTTAGTGTGAATCTCACCCATTCGTTATCACACTTACTGTGAATCTTACCCAGTCGCTATCGCACTTAGTGTGAATCTTACCCATTCGTTATCACACTTAGTGTGAATCTTACCCAGTCGCTATCGCACTTAGCGTGAATCTTACCCATTCGTTATCACACTTAGTGTGAATCTTACCCACTCGTTATCACACTTAGTGTGAATCTCACCCATTCGTTATCACACTTAGTGTGAATCTTACCCAGTCGCTATCACACTTAGTGTGAATCTTACCCATTCGTTATCACAGTTAGTGTGAATCTTATCCACTCGCTCTCACACTTAGTATGTTTCTTTCCCTCTCGCTATCGGTCTTAGTGTGAAATTTACCCACTCGCTATCACGCTTAGTGTCAATCTTTCCCACTCGCTATCGCACTTAGTGTGAAACTTACCCACTTGCTATCGCACTTAGTGTGAATCTTACCCAGCCTCTATCGCACTTAGTGTGAATCTTACCCAGTCGCTATCACACTTCTTGTGAATCTTACCCACTCGTTCTCACACTTAATGTGAATCTTACACACTTGCTATCGCACTTAGTGTGAATATTACCCATTCGTTATCACACTTAGTGTGAATCTTACCCACTCATTATCACACTTAGTGTGAAGCTCACCCCCTCGCTATCACACTTTGTGTGAAACTTGCACACTCGCTATCGCACTTAGTGTGAATCTTACATGCTTGCTATCGCTCTTAGTGTGAATCTTACCCACTCGCTATCGCACTTGATGTGAATCTTCCCCACTTGCTATCGCCCTTAGTGTGAATCTTACCCACTCGCTATCCCACATAGTGTGAATTTTACAAAGTCGCTATCGCACTTAGTGTGAATCTCACCCACTTGCTATCACACTTAGTGTGAATCTTCTCCCCTGCTAAAGCACTTAGTGTGAATCTTACCCAATCGCTAGCGCTCTTAGTGTGAATCTTATCCACTCGCTATCGCTCTTAGTGTGAATCTTACCCACTCGCTATCGCACTTAGTGTGAATCTTTCCCACTCGCTATCTGCACTTGGTGTGAATCTTCCCCACTCGCTATCGCCCTTAGTGTGAATCTTACCCAATCACTATCGCACTTAGTGTGAATGTTACCCACTCGTTATCACACTTAGTGTGAATCTTACCCAGTCGCTATCGCACTTAGTGTGAATCTTACCCATTCGTTATCACACTTAGTGTGAATCTTACCCACTCGTTATCACACTTAGTTTGTAGCTCATCCCCTCGCTATCACACTTTGTGTGAAACTTGCACACTCGCTATCGCACTTAGTGTGAATCTTACACACTTGCTATCGCTCTTTGTGTGAATCTTTCCCACTTGCTATCGCACTTGATGTGAATCTTCCCCACTTGCTATCGCCCTTAGTGTGAATCTTCCCCACTCGCTATCGCCCTTAGTGTGAATCCTACCCACTCACTATCGCACTTAGTGTGAATGTTACCCAGTCGCTATTGCACTTAGTGTGAATTTTACCCACTTGTTATCACACTTAGTGTGAATCTTCTCCCCTGTTATAGCGCTGTGTGTGAATCTTACCCACTCACTATCGCACCTAGTGTGAATCTCAGCTACTCGTTATCACATTTAGTGTGAATCTTAATCTAACTGCTACCGCACTTAGTGTGAATCTTACCTGCATGCTATCGTACTTAGTGTAAGTCTTACCCACTTGCTATCGCACTTAGTGTGAATCTTATCCACCCGCTATCGCACTTAGTGTGAATATTACCCAATCGCTACCGCACTTTTTTTGAATCTTACCCACTCGTTATTGCACTTAGTGTGAATCGTACCCACTCGCTATCGCACTTAGTGTGAATCTTAAACACTCGTTGTTGCACTTAGTGTCAATCTTAGGCTTATGCTACTGCACTTAGTGTGAATCTTACCCACGCTCTATTGTACTTAGTGTGAGTCTTACTCACTTGCTATTGCACTTAGTGTGAATCTTATCCAACCGCTATCGCACTTAGTGTGAATCTTACGCATTCGCTATCGCGCTTAGTGTGAATCTTACCCACTCGCTAACACTCTTAGTGTGAATCTTAACCACTTGCTATCGCACTTAGCGTGAATCTTAGCCACTCGCTACCACTCTTAGTGTGAATCTAACCAACTCCCTATCGCACTTAGTGTGACTCTTACCCACTTGCTATCACATTTGTGTGAATCTGCCACCTTCTAACGCACTGAGTGTGAATCTTACCCACTCGCTACCGCTCTTAGTCTGAATCTTACCCACTCGCTATCGCACTTAGCTGAATCTTACCCACTCGCTATCGCACTTAGTGTGAATCTTACCCACTCGCTATCTCAGTTTGTGTGAATCTTATCCACTCGCTATCACGCTTAGTGCGAATCATACCCACTTGCTATCTTACTTAGTGTGAATCTTACCCACTCGCTACCGCACTTAGTGTGAATCTTACCCACTCGCAATCGCACTTTGTGTGAATCGTACCCACATGCTATTGCACTTAGCGTGAATCTTACCCAGCTGCTATTGCAATTAGTGTGAATCTTACCCAGCCTCTATCGCACTTGGTGTAAATCTTACCCAATCGCTATCACACTTAGTGTGAATCTTACGCACTCGCTATCGCACTTAGTGTGAATCTTACCCACTCGTTATCACACTTAGTGTGAATCTTACCCACTCGTTATCACACTTAGTGTGAATCTTACCCAGTCGCTATCACACTTAGTGTGAATCTTACCCATTCGTTATCACAGTTAGTGTGAATCTTACCCACTCGTTATCACAGTTAGTGTGAATCTTACCCACTCGCTCTCACACTTAGTATGTTTCTTTCCCACTCGCTATCGGTCTTAGTGTGAAATTTACCCACTCGCTATCACGCTTAGTGTCAATCTTTCCCACTCGCTATCGCACTTAGTGTGAAACTTACCCACTTGCTATCGCACTTAGTGTGAATCTTACCCAGCCTCTATCGCACTTAGTGTGAATCTTACCCAGTCGCTATCACACTTCTTGTGAATCTTACCCACTCGTTCTCACACTTAGTGTGAATCTTACACACTTGCTATCGCACTTAGTGTGAATATTACCCATTCGTTATCACACTTAGTGTGAATCTTACCCACTCATTATCACACTTAGTGTGAAGCTCACCCCCTCGCTATCACACTTTGTGTGAAACTTGCACACTCGCTATCGCACTTAGTGTGAATCTTACATGCTTGCTATCGCTCTTAGTGTGAATCTTACCCACTCGCTATCGCACTTGATGTGAATCTTCCCCACTTGCTATCGCCCTTATTGTGAATCTTACCCACTCGCTATCCCACATAGTGTGAATTTTACCCAGTCGCTATCGCACTTAGTGTGAATCTCACCCACTTGCTATCACACTTAGTGTGAATCTTCTCCCCTGCTAAAGCACTTAGTGTGAATCTTACCCAATCGCTAGTGCTCTTAGTGTGAATCTTATCCACTCGCTATCGCTCTTAGTGTGAATCTTACCCACTCGCTATCGCACTTAGTGTGAATCTTTCCCACTCGCTATCTGCACTTGGTGTGAATCTTCCCCACTCGCTATCGCCCTTAGTGTGAATCTTACCCAATCACTATCGCACTTAGTGTGAATGTTACCCACTCGTTATCACACTTAGTGTGAATCTTACCCAGTCGCTATCGCACTTAGTGTGAATCTTACCCATTCGTTATCACACTTAGTGTGAATCTTACCCACTCGTTATCACACTTAGTTTGTAGCTCATCCCCTCGCTATCACACTTTGTGTGAAACTTGCACACTCGCTATCGCACTTAGTGTGAATCTTACACACTTGCTATCGCTCTTTGTGTGAATCTTTCCCACTCGCTATCGCACTTGATGTGAATCTTCCCCACTTGCTATCGCCCTTAGTGTGAATCTTCCCCACTCGCTATCGCCCTTAGTGTGAATCTTACCCACTCACTATCGCACTTAGTGTGAATGTTACCCAGTCGCTATTGCACTTAGTGTGAATTTTACCCACTTGTTATCACACTTAGTGTGAATCTTCTCCCCTGTTATAGCGCTGTGTGTGAATCTTACCCACTCACTATCGCACCTAGTGTGAATCTCAGCTACTCGTTATCACATTTAGTGTGAATCTTAATCTAACTGCTACCGCACTTAGTGTGAATCTTACCTGCATGCTATCGTACTTAGTGTGAGTCTTACCCACTTGCTATCGCACTTAGTGTGAATCTTATCCACCCGCTATCGCACTTAGTGTGAATATTACCCAATCGCTACCGCACTTTTTTTGAATCTTACCCACTCGTTATTGCACTTAGTGTGAATCGTACCCACTCGCTATCGCACTTAGTGTGAATCTTAAACACTCGTTGTTGCACTTAGTGTCAATCTTAGGCTTATGCTACTGCACTTAGTGTGAATCTTACCCACGCTCTATTGTACTTAGTGTGAGTCTTACTCACTTGCTATTGCACTTAGTGTGAATCTTATCCAACCGCTATCGCACTTAGTGTGAATCTTACGCACTCGCTATCGCGCTTAGTGTGAATCTTACCCACTCGCTAACACTCTTAGTGTGAATCTTAACCACTTGCTATCGCACTTAGCGTGAATCTTAGCCACTCGCTACCACTCTTAGTGTGAATCTAACCAACTCCCTATCGCACTTAGTGTGAATCTTACCCACTTGCTATCACATTTGTGTGAATCTGCCACCTTCTAACGCACTGAGTGTGAATCTTACCCACTCGCTACCGCTCTTAGTCTGAATCTTACCCACTCGCTATCGCACTTAGCTGAATCTTACCCACTCGCTATTGCACTTAGTGTGAATCTTACCCACTCGCTCTCACACTTAGTATGTTTCTTTCCCAGTCGCTATCGGTCTTAGTGTGAAATTTACCCACTCGCTATCACACTTAGTGTGAATCTTACCCACTCGTTATCACACTTAGTGTGAAGCTCACCCCCTCACTATCACACTTTGTGTGAAACTTGCACACTCGCTATCGCACTTAGTGTGAATCTTACCCACTCGCTATCACACTTAGTGTGAATCTTTCCCACTCGCTATCTGCACTTGGTGTGAATCTTCCCCACTCGCTATCGCCCTTAGTGTGAATCTTACCCAATCACTATCGCACTTAGTGTGAGTGTTACCCACTCGTTATCACACTTACTGTGAATCTTACCCAGTCGCTATCGCACTTAGTGTGAATCTTACCCATTCGTTATCACACTTAGTGTGAATCTTACCCAGTCGCTATCGCACTTAGCGTGAATCTTACCCATTCGTTATCACACTTAGTGTGAATCTTACCCACTCGTTATCACACTTAGTGTGAATCTCACCCATTCGTTATCACACTTAGTGTGAATCTTACCCAGTCGCTATCACACTTAGTGTGAATCTTACCCATTCGTTATCACAGTTAGTGTGAATCTTACCCACTCGCTCTCACACTTAGTATGTTTCTTTCCCTCTCGCTATCGGTCTTAGTGTGAAATTTACCCACTCGCTATCACGCTTAGTGTCAATCTTTCCCACTCGCTATCGCACTTAGTGTGAAACTTACCCACTTGCTATCGCACTTAGTGTGAATCTTACCCAGCCTCTATCACACTTCTTGTGAATCTTACCCACTCGTTCTCACACTTAATGTGAATCTTACACACTTGCTATCGCACTTAGTGTGAATATTACCCATTCGTTATCACACTTAGTGTGAATCGTACCCACTCATTATCACACTTAGTGTGAAGCTCACCCCCTCGCTATCACACTTTGTGTGAAACTTGCACACTCGCTATCGCACTTAGTGTGAATCTTACACACTTGCTATCGCTCTTTGTGTGAATCTTTCCCACTTGCTATCGCCCTTAGTGTGAATCTTACCCAATCACTATCGCACTTAGTGTGAATGTTACCCACTCGTTATCACACTTAGTGTGAATCTTACCCAGTCGCTATCGCACTTAGTGTGAATCTTACCCATTCGTTATCACACTTAGTGTGAATCTTACCCACTCGTTATCACACTTAGTTTGTAGCTCATCCCCTCGCTATCACACTTTGTGTGAAACTTGCACACTCGCTATCGCACTTAGTGTGAATCTTACACACTTGCTATCGCTCTTTGTGTGAATCTTACCCACTCGCTATCGCACTTGATGTGAATCTTCCCCACTTGCTATCGCCCTTAGTGTGAATCTTCCCCACTCGCTATCGCCCTTAGTGTGAATCTTACCCACTCACTATCGCACTTAGTGTGAATGTTACCCAGTCGCTATTGCACTTAGTGTGAATTTTACCCACTTGTTATCACACTTAGTGTGAATCTTCTCCCCTGTTATAGCGCTGTGTGTGAATCTTACCGACTCACTATCGCACCTAGTGTGAATCTCAGCTACTCGTTATCACATTTAGTGTGAATCTTAATCTAACTGCTACCGCACTTAGTGTGAATCTTACCTGCATGCTATCGTACTTAGTGTGAGTCTTACCCACTTGCTATCGCACTTAGTGTGAATCTTATCCACCCGCTATCGCACTTAGTGTGAATATTACCCAATCGCTACCGCACTTTTTTTGAATCTTACCCACTCGTTATTGCACTTAGTGTGAATCGTACCCACTCGCTATCGCACTTAGTGTGAATCTTAAACACTCGTTGTTGCACTTAGTGTCAATCTTAGGCTTATGCTACTGCACTTAGTGTGAATCTTACCCACGCTCTATTGTACTTAGTGTGAGTCTTACTTACTTGCTATTGCACTTAGTGTGAATCTTATCCAACCGCTATCGCACTTAGTGTGAATCTTACGCACTCGCTATCGCGCTTAGTGTGAATCTTACCCACTCGCTAACACTCTTAGTGTGAATCTTAACCACTTGCTATCGCACTTAGCGTGAATCTTAGCCACTCGCTACCACTCTTAGTGTGAATCTAACCAACTCCCTATCGCACTTAGTGTGAATCTTACCCACTTGCTATCACATTTGTGTGAATCTGCCACCTTCTAACGCACTGAGTGTGAATCTTACCCACTCGCTACCGCTCTTAGTCTGAATCTTACTCACTCGCTATCGCACTTAGCTGAATCTTACCCACTCGCTATCGCACTTAGTGTGAATCTTACCCACTCGCTATCTCAGTTTGTGTGAATCTTATCCACTCGCTATCACGCTTAGTGCGAATCATACCCACTTGCTATCTTACTTAGTGTGAATCTTACCCACTCGCTACCGCACTTAGTGTGAATCTTACCCACTCGCAATCGCACTTTGTGTGAATCGTACCCACATGCTATTGCACTTAGCGTGAATCTTACCCAGCTGCTATTGCAATTAGTGTGAATCTTACCCAGCCTCTATCGCACTTGGTGTAAATCTTACCCAATCGCTATCACACTTAGTGTGAATCTTACGCACTCGCTATCGCACTTAGTGTGAATCTTACCCACTCGTTATCACACTTAGTGTGAATCTTACCCACTCGTTATCACACTTAGTGTGAATCGTACCCAGTCGCTATCACACTTAGTGTGAATCTTACCCATTCGTTATCACAGTTAGTGTGAATCTTACCCACTCGTTATCACACTTAGTGTGAATCTTACCCACTCGCTCTCACACTTAGTATGTTTCTTTCCCACTCGCTATCGGTCTTAGTGTGAAATTTACCCACTCGCTATCACGCTTAGTGTCAATCTTTCCCACTCGCTATCGCACTTAGTGTGAAACTTACCCACTTGCTATCGCACTTAGTGTGAATCTTACCCAGCCTCTATCGCACTTAGTGTGAATCTTACCCAGTCACTATCACACTTAGTGTGAATCTTACCCACTCGTTCTCACACTTAGTGTGAATCTTACACACTTGCTATCGCACTTAGTGTGAATATTACCCATTCGTTATCACAGTTAGTGTGAATCTTACCCACTCATTTTCACACTTAGTGTGAAGCTCACCCCCTCGCTATCACACTTTGTGTGAAACTTGCACACTCGCTATCGCACTTAGTGTGAATCTTACATGCTTGCTATCGCTCTTACTGTGAATCTTACCCACTCGCTATCGCACTTGATGTGAATCTTCCCCACTTGCTATCGCCCTTAGTGTGAATCTTACCCACTCGCTATCGCACATAGTGTGAATTTTACCCAGTCGCTATCGCACTTAGTGTGAATCTCACCCACTTGCTATCACACTTAGTGTGAATCTTCTCCCCTGCTAAAGCACTTAGTGTGAATCTTACCCAATCGCTAGCGCTCTTAGTGTGAATCTTACCCACTCGCTATCGCTCTTAGTGTGAATCTTACCCACTCGCTATCGCACTTAGTGTGAATCTTTCCCACTCGCTATCTGCACTTGGTGTGAATCTTCCCCACTCGCTATCGCCCTTAGTGTGAATCTTACCCAATCACTATCGCACTTAGTGTGAATGTTACCCACTCGTTATCACACTTAGTGTGAATCTTACCCAGTCGCTATCGCACTTAGTGCGAATCTTACCCATTCGTTATCACACTTAGTGTGAATCTTACCCACTCGTTATCACACTTAGTGTGTAGCTCATCCCCTCGCTATCACACTTTGTGTGAAACTTACCCACTCGCTATCGCACTTAGTGTGAATCTTACACACTTGCTATCGCTCTTAGTGTGAATCTTACACACTCGCTATCGCACTTGATGTGAATCTTCCCCACTTGCTATCGCCCTTAGTGTGAATCTTCCCCACTCGCTATCGCCCTTAGTGTGAATCTTACCCACTCACTATCGCAGTTAGTGTGAATGTTACCCAGTCGCTATTGCACTTAGTGTGAATTTTACCCACTTGTTATCACACTTAGTGTGAATCTTCTCCCCTGCTATAGTGCTGTGTGTGAATCTTACCCACTCACTATCGCACCTAGTGTGAATCTCAGCTACTCGTTATCACATTTAGTGTGAATCTTAATCTAACTGCTACCGCACTTAGTGTGAATCTTACCTGCATGCTATCGTACTTAGTGTGAGTCTTACCCACTTGCTATCGCACTTAGTGTGAATCTTATCCACCCGCTATCGCACTTAGTGTGAATATTACCCAATCGCTACCGCACTTTTTTTGAATCTTACCCACTCGTTATTGCACTTAGTGTGAATCGTACCCACTCGCTAATGCACTTAGTGTGAATCTTAAACACTCGCTGTTGCACTTAGTGTCAATCTTAGGCTTATGCTACTGCACTTAGTGTGAATCTTACCCACGCGCTATTGTATTTAGTGTGAGTCTTACTCACTTGCTATTGCACTTAGTGTGAATCTTATCCAACCGCTATCGCACTTAGTGTGAATCTTACCCACTCGCTATTGCGCTTAGTGTGAATCTTACCCACTCGCTAACACTCTTAGTGTGAATCTTAACCACTTGCTATTGCACTTAGCGTGAATCTTAGCCACTCGCTACCACTCTTAGTGTGAATCTAACCAACTCCCTATCGCACTTAGTGTGAATCTTACCCACTCGCTACCGCTCTTAGTCTGAATCTTACCCACTCGCTATCGCACTTAGTGTGAATCTTACCCACTCGCTATCACAGTTTGTGTGAATCTTATCCACTCGCTATCACGCTTAGTGCGAATCATACCCACTTGCTATCTTACTTAGTGTGAATCTTACCCACTCGCTACCCCACTTAGTCTGAATCTTACCCACTCGCTCTCACACTTACTATGTTTCTTTCCCACTCGCTATCGCTCTTAGTGTGAAATTTACCCACTCGCCATCACGCTTAGTGTCAATCTTTCCCACTCGCTATCGCACTTAGTGTGAAACTTACCCACTTGCTATCGCAATTAGTGTGAATCTTACCCAGCCTCAATCGCACTTAGTGTGAATCTTACCCAGTCGCTATCACACTTAGTGTGAATCTTACCCTTCTAGTTCTCACACTTAGTGTGAATCTTAAACACTTGCTATCGCACTTAGTGTGAATATTACACATTCGTTATCACACTTAGTGTGAATCTTAACCAATCGTAATCACACTTAGTGTGAAGCTCACCCCCTCGCTATCACACTTTGTGTGAAACTTGCATACTCGCTATCGCACTTAGTGTGAATCTTACACACTTGCTATCGCTCTTAGTGTGAAACTTACCCACTCGCTATCGCACTTGATGTGAATCTTCCCCACTTGCTATCGCCCTTAGTGTGAATCTTCCCCACTCGCTATCACCCTTAGTGTGAATCTTACCCACTCACTATCGCACCTAGTGTGAATGTTACCCAGTCGCTATTGCACTTAGTGTGAATTTTACCCACTTGCTATCACACTTAGTGTGAATCTTCTCCCCTGCTATAGCACTGTGTGTGAATCTTACCCACTCACTATCGCACCTAGTGTGAATCTCAGCTACTCGTTATCACATTTAGTGTGAATCTTAATCTAACTGCTACCGCACTTAGTGTGAATCTTACCTACGTGCTATCGTACTTAGTGTGAATCTTATCCACCCGCTATCGCACTTAGTGTGAATATTACCCAATCGCTACCGCACTTTTTTTGAATCTTACCCACTCGTTATTGCACTTAGTGTGAATCGTACCCACTCGCTATCGCACTTAGTGTGAATCTTAAACACTCGCTGTTGCACTTAGTGTCAATCTTAGGCTTATGCTACTGCACTTAGTGTGAATCTTACCCACGCGCTATTGTACTTAGTGTGAGTCTTACTCACTTGCTATTGCACTTAGTGTGAATCTTATCCAACCGCTATCGCACTTAGTGTGAATCTTACGCACTCGCTATCGCGCTTAGTGTGAATCTTACCCACTCGCTAACACTCTTAGTGTGAATCTTAACCACTTGTTATCGCACTTAGCGTGAATCTTAGCCACTCGCTACCACTCTTAGTGTGAATCTAACCAACTCCCTATCGCACTTAGTGTGAATCTTACCCACTTGCTATCACATTTGTGTGAATCTGCCACCTTCTAACGCACTGAGTGTGAATCTTACCCACTCGCTACCGCTCTTAGTCTGAATCTTACCCACTCGCTATCGCACTTAGCTGAATCTTACCCACTCGCTATCGCACTTAGTGTGAATCTTACCCACTCGCTATCTCAGTTTGTGTGAATCTTATCCACTCGCTATCACGCTTAGTGCGAATCATACCCACTTGCTATCTTACTTAGTGTGAATCTTACCCACTCGCTACCGCACTTAGTGTGAATCTTACCCACTCGCAATCGCACTTTGTGTGAATCGTACCCACATGCTATTGCACTTAGCGTGAATCTTAACCAGCTGCTATTGCAATTAGTGTGAATCTTACCCAGCCTCTATCGCACTGAGTTTAAATCTTACCCAATCGCTATCACACTTAGTGTGAATCTTACGCACTCGCTATCGCACTTAGTGTGAATCTTACCCACTCGTTATCACACTTAGTGTGAATCTTACCCACTCGTTATCACACTTAGTGTGAATCTTACCCAGTCGCTATCACACTTAGTGTGAATCTTACCCATTCGTTATCACAGTTAGTGTGAATCTTACCCACTCGTTATCACACTTAGTGTGAATCTTACCCACTCGCTCTCACACTTAGTATGTTTCTTTCCCACTCGCTATCGGTCTTAGTGTGAAATTTACCCACTCGCTATCACGCTTAGTGTCAATCTGTCCCACTCGCTATCGCACATAGTGTGAAACTTACCCACTTGCTATCGCACTTAGTGTGAATCTTACCCAGCCTCTATCGCACTTACTGTGAATCTTACCCAGTCGCTATCACACTTAGTGTGAATCTTACCCACTCGTTCTCACACTTAGTGTGAATCTTACACACTTGCTATCACACTTAGTGTGAATATTACCCATTCGTTATCACACTTAGTGTGAATCTTACCCACTCGTTATCACACTTAGTGTGAAGCTCACCCCCTCGCTATCACACTTTGTGTGAAACTTGCACACTCGCTATCGCACTTAGTGTGAATCTTACCCACTCGCTATCGCACTTAGTGTGAATCTTTCCCACTCGCTATCTGCACTTGGTGTGAATCTTCCCCACTCGCTATCGCCCTTAGTGTGAATCTTACCCAATCACTATCGCACTTAGTGTGAATGTTACCCACTCGTTATCACACTTAGTGTGAATCTTACCCAGTCGCTATCGCACTTAGTGTGAATCTTACCCATTCGTTATCACACTTAGTGTGAATCTTACCCAGTCGCTATCGCACTTAGTGTGAATCTTACCCATTCGTTATCACACTTAGTGTGAATCTTACCCACTCGTTATCACACTTAGTGTGAATCTCACCCATTCGTTATCACACATAGTGTGAATCTTACCCAGTCGCTATCACACTTAGTGTGAATCTTACCCATTCGTTATCACAGTTAGTGTGAATCTTACCCACTCGCTCTCACACTTAGTATGTTTCTTTCCCTCTCGCTATCGGTCTTAGTGTGAAATTTACCCACTCGCTATCACGCTTAGTGTCAATCTTTCCCACTCGCTATCGCACTTAGTGTGAAACTTATCCACTTGTTATCGCACTTAGTGTGAATCTTCTCCCCTGTTATAGCGCTGTGTGTGAATCTTACCCACTCACTATCGCACCTAGTGTGAATCTCAGCTACTCGTTATCACATTTAGTGTGAATCTTAATCTAGCTGCTACCGCACTTAGTGTGAATCTTACCTGCGTGCTATCGTACTTAGTGTGAGTCTTACCCACTTGCTATCGCACTTAGTGTGAATCTTATCCACCCGCTATCGCACTTAGTGTGAATATTACCCAATCGCTACCGCACTTTTTTTGAATCTTACCCACTCGTTATTGCACTTAGTGTGAATCGTACCCACTCGCTATCGCACTTAGTGTGAATCTTAAACACTCGCTGTTGCACTTAGTGTCAATCTTAGGCTTATGCTACTGCACTTAGTGTGAATCTTACCCACGCGCTATTGTACTTAGTGTGAGTCTTACTTACTTGCTATTGCACTTAGTGTGAATCTTATCCAACCGCTATCGCACTTAGTGTGAATCTTACGCACTCGCTATCGCGCTTAGTGTGAATCTTACCCACTCGCTAACACTCTTAGTGTGAATCTTAACCACTTGTTATCGCACTTAGCGTGAATCTTAGCCACTCGCTACCACTCTTAGTGTGAATCTAACCAACTCCCTATCGAACTTAGTGTGAATCTTACCCACTTGCTATCACATTTGTGTGAATCTGCCACCTTCTAACGCACTGTGTGAATCTTACCCACTCGCTACCGCTCTTAGTCTGAATCTTACCCACTCGCTATCGCACTTAGCTGAATCTTACACACTCGCTATCGCACTTAGTGTGAATCTTACCCACTCGCTATCTCAGTTTGTGTGAATCTTATCCACTCGCTATCACGCTTAGTGTGAATCATACCCACTTGCTATCTTACTTAGTGTGAATCTTACCCACTCGCTACCGCACTTAGTGTGAATCTTACCCACTCGCAATCGCACTTTGTGTGAATCGTACCCACATGCTATTGCACTTAGCGTGAATCTTAACCAGCTGCTATTGCAAGTAGTGTGAATCTTACCCAGCCTCTATCACACTTGGTGTAAATCTTACCCAATCGCTATCACACTTAGTGTGAATCCTACGCACGCGCTATCGCACTTAGTGTGAATCTTACCCACTCGTTATCACACTTAGTGTGAATCTTACCCACTCGTTATCACACTTAGTGTGAATCTTACCCAGTCGCTATCACACTTAGTGTGAATCTTACCCATTCGTTATCACAGTTAGTGTGAAACTTACCCACTCGTTATCACACTTAGTGTGAATCTTACCCACTCGCTCTCACACTTAGTATGTTTCTTTCCCACTCGCTATCGGTCTTAGTGTGAAATTTACCCACTCGCTATCACGCTTAGTGTCAATCTTTCCCACTCGCTATCGCACTTAGTGTGAAACTTACCCACTTGCTATCGCACTTAGTGTGAATCTTACCCAGCCTCTATCGCACTTACTGTGAATCTTACCCAGTCACTATCACACTTAGTGTGAATCTTACCCACTCGTTCTCACACTTAGTGTGAATCTTACACACTTGCTATCGCAATTAGTGTGAATATTACCCATTCGTTATCACAGTTAGTGTCAATCTTACCCAATCATTTTCACACTTAGTGTGAAGCTCACCCCCTCGCTATCACACTTTGTGTGAAACTTGCACACTCGCTATCGCACTTAGTGTGAATCTTACACACTTGCTATCGCTCTTAGTGTGAATCTTACCCACTCGCTATCGCACTTGATGTGTGTCTTCCCCACTTGCTATCGCCCTTAGTGTGAATCTTACCCACTCGCTATCCCACATAGTGTGAATTTTACCCTGTCGCTATCGCACTTAGTGTGAATCTCACCCACTTGCTATCACACTTAGTGTGAATCTTCTCCCCTGCTAAAGCACTTAGTGTGAATCTTACCCAATCGCTAGCGCTCTTAGTGTGAATCTTACCCACTCGCTATCGCTCTTAATGTGAATCTTACCCACTCGCTATCGCACTTAGTGTGAATCTTTCCCACTCGCTATCTGCACTTGGTGTGAATCTTCCCCACTCGCTATCGCCCTTAGTGTGAATCTTACCCAATCACTATCGCACTTAGTGTGAATGTTACCCACTCGTTATCACACTTAGTGTGAATCTTACCCAGTCGCTATCGCACTTAGAGTGAATCTTACCCATTCGTTATCACTCTTAGTGTGAATCTTACCCACTCGTTATCACACTTAGTGTGTAGCTCATCCCCTCGCTATCACACTTTGTGTGAAACTTGCCCACTCGCTATCGCACTTAGTGTGAATCTTACACACTTGCTATCGCTCTTAGTGTGAATCTTACACACTCGCTATCGCACTTGATGTGAATCTTCCCCACTTGCTATCGCCCTTAGTGTGAATCTTCCCCACTCGCTATCGCCCTTAGTGTGAATCTTACCCACTCACTATCGCACTTAGTATGAATGTTACCCAGTCGCTATTGCACTTAGTGTGAATTTTACCCACTTGTTATCACACTTAGTGTGAATCTTCTCCCCTGCTATAGTGCTGTGTGTGAATCTTACCCACTCACTATCGCACCTAGTGTGAATCTCAGCTACTCGTTTTCACATTTAGTGTGAATCTTAATCTAAGCGCTACCGCACTTAGTGTGAATCTTACCTGCATGCTATCGTACTTAGTGTGAGTCTTACCCACTTGCTATCGCACTTAGTGTGAATCTTATCCACCCGCTATCGCACTTAGTGTGAATATTACCCAATCGCTACCGTACTTTTTTTGAATCTTACCCACTCGTTATTGCACTTAGTGTGAATCGTACCCACTCGCTAATGCACTTAGTGTGAATCTTAAACACTCGCTGTTGCACTTAGTGTCAATCTTAGGCTTATGCTACTGCACTTAGTGTGAATCTTACCCACGCGCTATTGTATTTAGTGTGAGTCTTACTCACTTGCTATTGCACTTAGTGTGAATCTTATCCAACCGCTATCGCACTTAGTGTGAATCTTACGCACTCGCTATCGCGCTTGGTGTGAATCTTACCCACTCGCTAACACTCTTAGTGTGAATCTTAACCACTTGCTATCGCACTTAGCGTGAATCTTAGCCACTCGCTACCACTCTTAGTGTGAATCTAACCAACTCCCTATCGCACTTAGTGTGAATCTTACCCACTCGCTACCGCTCTTAGTCTGAATCTTACCCACTCACTATCGCACTTAGTGTGAATCTTACCCACTCGCTATCACAGTTTGTGTGAATCTTATCCACTCGCTATCACGCTTAGTGCGAATCATACCCACTTGCTATCTTACTTAGTGTGAATCTTACCCACTCGCTACCGCACTTAGTGTGAATCTTACCCACTCGCTCTCACACTTAGTATGTTTCTTTCCCACTCGCTATCGCTCTTAGTGTGAAATTTACCCACTCGCCATCACGCTTAGTGTCAATCTTTCCCACTCGCTATCACACTTAGTGTGAAACTTACCCACTTGCTATCGCAATTAGTGTGAATCTTACCCAGCCTCTATCGCACTTAGTGTGAATCTTACCCAGTCGCTATCACACTTAGTGTGAATCTTACCCTTCTCGTTCTCACACTTAGTGTGAATCTTAAACACTTGCTATCGCACTTAGTGTGAATATTACACATTCGTTATCACACTTAGTGTGAATCTTAACCAATCGTAATCACACTTAGTGTGAAGCTCACCCCGTCGCTATCACACTTTGTGTGAAACTTGCACACTCGCTATCGCACTTAGTGTGAATCTTACACACTTGCTATCGCTCTTAGTGTGAATCTTACCCACTCGCTATCGCACTTGATGTGAATCTTCCACACTTGCTATCGCCCTTAGTGTGAATCTTCCCCACTCGCTATCACCCTTAGTGTGAATCTTACCCACTCACTATCGCACTTAGTGTGAATGTTACCCAGTCGCTATTGCACTTAGTGTGAATTTTACCCACTTGCTATCACACTTAGTGTGAATCTTCTCCCCTGCTATAGCACTGTGTGTGAATCTTACCCACTCACTATCGCACCTAGTGTGAATCTCAGCTACTCGTTATCACATTTAGTGTGAATCTTAATCTAACTGCTACCGCACTTAGTGTGAATCTTACCTACGTGCTATCATACTTAGTGTGAGTCTTACCCACTTGCTATCGCACTTAGTGTGAATTTTATCCACCCGCTATCGCACTTAGTGTGAATATTACCCAATCGCTACCGCACTTTTTTTGAATCTTACCCACTCGTTATTGCACTTAGTGTGAATCGTACCCACTCGCTATCGCTCTTAGTGTGAATCTTAAACACTCGCTGTTGCACTTAGTGTCAATCTTAGGCTTATGCTACTGCACTTAGTGTGAATCTTACCCACGCGCTATTGTACTTAGTGTGAGTCTTACTCACTTGCTATTGCACTTAGTGTGAATCTTATCCAACCGCTATCGCACTTAGTGTGAATCTTACGCACTCGCTATCGCGCTTAGTGTGAATCTTACCCACTCGCTAACACTCTTAGTGTGAATCTTAACCACTTGTTATCGCACTTAGCGTGAATCTTAGCCACTCGCTACCACTCTTAGTGTGAATCTAACCAACTCCCTATCGCACTTAGTGTGAATCTTACCCACTAGCTATCACATTTGTGTGAATCTGCCACCTTCTAACGCACTGTGTGAATCTTACCCACTCGCTACCGCTCTTAGTCTGAATCTTACCCACTCGCTATCGCACTTAGCTGAATCTTACCCACTCGCTATCGCACTTAGTGTGAATCTTACCCACTCGCTATCTCAGTTTGTGTGAATCTTATCCACTCGCTATCACGCTTAGTGCGAATCATACCCACTTGCTATCTTACTTAGTGTGAATCTTACCCACTCACTACCGCACTTAGTGTGAATCTTACCCACTCGCAATCGCACTTTGTGTGAATCGTACCCACATGCTATTGCACTTAGCGTGAATCTTAACCAGCTGCTATTGCAATTAGTGTGAATCTTACCCAGCCTCTATCGCACTTAGTGTAAATCTTACCCAATCGCTATCACACTTAGTGTGAATCTTACGCACTCGCTATCGCACTTAGTGTGAATCTTACCCACTCGTTATCACACTTAGTGTGAATCTTACCCACTCGTTATCACACTTAGTGTGAATCTTACCCAGTCGCTATCACACTTAGTGTGAATCTTACCCATTCGTTATCACAGTTAGTGTGAATCTTACCCACTCGTTATCACACTTAGTGTGAATCTTACCCACTCGCTCTCACACTTAGTATGTTTCTTTCCCACTCGCTATCGGTCTTAGTGTGAAATTTACCCACTCGCTATCACGCTTAGTGTCAATCTTTCCCACTCGCTATCGCACTTAGTGTGAAACTTACCCACTTGCTATCGCACTTAGTGTGAATCTTACCCAGCCTCTATCGCAGTTAGTGTGAATCTTACCCAGTCGCTATCACACTTAGTGTGAATCTTACCCACTCGTTCTCACACTTAGTGTGAATCTTACACACTTGCTATCGCACTTAGTGTGAATATTACCCATTCGTTATCACACTTAGTGTGAATCTTACCCACTCGTTATCACACTTAGTGTGAAGCTCACCCCCTCGCTATCACACTTTGTGTGAAACTTGCCCACTTGCTATCGCAATTAGTGTGAATCTTACCCAGCCTCTATCGCACTTAGTGTGAATCTTACCCAGTCGCTATCACACTTAGTGTGAATCTTACCCTTCTCGTTCTCACACTTAGTGTGAATCTTAAACACTTGCTATCGCACTTAGTGTGAATATTACACATTCGTTATCACACTTAGTGTGAATCTTAACCAATCGTAATCACACTTAGTGTGAAGCTCACCCCCTCGCTATCACACTTTGTGTGAAACTTGCACACTCGCTATCGCACTTAGTGTGAATCTTACACACTTGCTATCGCTCTTAGTGTGAATCTTACCCACTCGCTATCGCACTTGATGTGAATCTTCCCCACTTGCTATCGCCCTTAGTGTGAATCTTCCCCACTCGCTATCACCCTTAGTGTGAATCTTACCCACTCACTATCGCACTTAGTGTGAATGTTACCCAGTCGCTATTGCACTTAGTGTGAATTTTACCCACTTGCTATCACACTTAGTGTGAATCTTCTCCCCTGCTATAGCACTGTGTGTGAATCTTACCCACTCACTATCGCACCTAGTGTGAATCTCAGCTACTCGTTATCACATTTAGTGTGAATCTTAATCTAACTGCTACCGCACTTAGTGTGAATCTTACCTACGTGCTATCATACTTAGTGTGAGTCTTACCCACTTGCTATCGCACTTAGTGTGAATTTTATCCACCCGCTATCGCACTTAGTGTGAATATTACCCATTCGCTACCGCACTTTTTTTGAATCTTACCCACTCGTTATTGCACTTAGTGTGAATCGTACCCACTCGCTATCGCACTTAGTGTGAATCTTAAACACTCGCTGTTGCACTTAGTGTCAATCTTAGGCTTATGCTACTGCACTTAGTGTGAATCTTACCCACGCGCTATTGTACTTAGTGTGAGTCTTACTCACTTGCTATTGCACTTAGTGTGAATCTTATCCAACCGCTATCGCACTTAGTGTGAATCTTACGCACTCGCTATCGCGCTTAGTGTGAATCTTACCCACTCGCTAACACTCTTAGTGTGAATCTTAACCACTTGTTATCGCACTTAGCGTGAATCTTAGCCACTCGCTACCACTCTTAGTGTGAATCTAACCAACTCCCTATCGCACTTAGTGTGAATCTTACCCACTTGCTATCACATTTGTGTGAATCTGCCACCTTCTAACGCACTGAGTGTGAATCTTACCCACTCGCTACTGCTCTTAGTCTGAATATTACCCACTCGCTATCGCACTTAGCTGAATCTTACCCACTCGCTATCGCACTTAGTGTGAATCTTACCCACTCGCTATCTCAGTTTGTGTGAATCTTATCCACTCGCTATCACGCTTAGTGCGAATCATACCCACTTGCTATCTTACTTAGTGTGAATCTTACCCACTCGCTACCGCACTTAGTGTGAATCTTAACCACTCGCAATCGCACTTTGTGTGAATAGTACCCACATGCTATTGCACTTAGCGTGAATCTTAACCAGCTGCTATTGCAATTAGTGTGAATCTTACCCAGCCTCTATCGCACTTAGTGTAAATCTTACCCAATCGCTATCACACTTAGTGTGAATCTTACGCACTCGCTATCGCACTTAGTGTGAATCTTACCCACTCGTTATCACACTTAGTGTGAATCTTACCCACTCGTTATCACACTTAGTGTGAATCTTACCCAGTCGCTATCACACTTAGTGTGAATCTTACCCATTCGTTATCACAGTTAGTGTGAATCTTACCCACTCGTTATCACACTTAGTGTGAATCTTACCCACTCGCTCTCACACTTAGTATGTTTCTTTCCCACTCGCTATCGGTCTTAGTGTGAAATTTACCCACTCGCTATCACGCTTAGTGTCAATCTTTCCCACTCGCTATCGCACTTAGTGTGAAACTTACCCACTTGCTATCGCACTTAGTGTGAATCTTACCCAGCCTCTATCGCACTTAGTGTGAATCTTACCCAGTCGCTATCACACTTAGTGTGAATCTTACCCACTCGTTCTCACACTTAGTGTGAATCTTACACACTTGCTATCGCACTTAGTGTGAATATTACCCATTCGTTATCACACTTAGTGTGAATCTTACCCACTCGTTATCACACTTAGTGTGAAGCTCACCCCCTCGCTATCACACTTTGTGTGAAACTTGCACACTCGCTATCGCACTTAGTGTGAATCTTACCCACTCGCTATCGCACTTAGTGTGAATCTTTCCCACTCGCTATCTGCACTTGGTGTGAATCTTCCCCACTCGCTATCGCCCTTAGTGTGAATCTTACCCAATCACTATCACACTTAGTGTGAATGTTACCCACTCGTTATCACACTTAGTGTGAATCTTACCCACTCGTTATCACACTTAGTGTGAATCTCACCCATTTGTTATCACACATAGTGTGAATCTTACCCAGTCGCTATCACACTTAGTGTGAATCTTACCCATTCGTTATCACAGTTAGTGTGAATCTTACCCACTCGCTCTCACACTTAGTATGTTTCTTTCCCTCTCGCTATCGGTCTTAGTGTGAAATTTACCCACTCGCTATCACGCTTAGTGTCAATCTTTCCCACTCGCTATCGCACTTAGTGTGAAACTTACCCACTTGCTATCGCACTTAGTGTGAATCTTACCCAGCCTCTATCGCACTTAGTGTGAATCTTACCCAGTCGCTATCACACTTCTTGTGAATCTTACCCACTCGTTCTCACACTTACTGTGAATCTTACACACTTGCTATCGCACTTAGTGTGAATATTACCCATTCGTTATCACACTTAGTGTGAATCTTACCCACTCGTTATCACACTTAGTGTGAAGCTCACCCCCTCGCTATCACACTTTGTGTGAAACTTGCACACTCGCTATCGCACTTAGTGTGAATCTTACACGCTTGCTATCGCTCTTAGTGTGAATCTTACCCACTCGCTATCGCACTTGATGTGAATCTTCCCCACTTGCTATCGCCCTTAGTGTGAATCTTACCCACTCGCTATCCCACATAGTGTGAATTTTACCCAGTCGCTATCGCACTTAGTGTGAATCTCACCCACTTGCTATCACACTTAGTGTGAATCTTCTCCCCTGCTAAAGCACTTAGTGTGAATCTTACCCAATCGCTAGCGCTCTTAGTGTGAATCTTATCGACTCGCTATCGCTCTTAGTGTGAATCTTACCCACTCGCTATCGCACTTAGTGTGAATCTTTCCCACTCGCTATCTGCACTTGGTGTGAATCTTCCCCACTCGCTATCGCCCTTAGTGTGAATCTTACCCAATCACTATCGCACTTAGTGTGAATGTTACCCACTTGTTATCACACTTAGTGTGAATCTTACCCAGTCGCTATCGCACTTAGTGTGAATCTTACCCATTCGTTATCACACTTAGTGTGAATCTTACCCACTCGTTATCACACTTAGTGTGTAGCTCATCCCCTCGCTATCACACTTTGTGTGAAACTTGCACACTCGCTATCGCACTCAGTGTGAATCTTACACACTTGCTATCACTCTTTGTGTGAATCTCACCCACTCGCTATCGCACTTGATGTGAATCTTCCCCACTTGCTATCGCCCTTAGTGTGAATCTTCCCCACTCGCTATCGCCCTTAGTGTGAATCTTACCCATTCACTATCGCACTTAGTGTGAATGTTACCCAGTCGCTATTGCACTTAGTGTGAATTTTACCCACTTGTTATCACACTTAGTGTGAATCTTCTCCCCTGTTATAGCGCTGTGTGTGAATCTTACCCACTCACTATCGCACCTAGTGTGAATCTCAGCTACTCGTTACCACATTTAGTGTGAATCTTAAACTAACTGCTACCGCACTTAGTGTGAATCTTACCTGCGTGCTATCGTACTTAGTGTGAGTCTTACCCACTTGCTATCGCACTTAGTGTGAATCTTATCCACCCGCTATCGCACTTAGTGTGAATATTACCCAATCGCTACCGCACTTTTTTTGAATCTTACCCACTCGTTATTGCACTTAGTGTGAATCGTACCCACTCGCTATCGCACTTAGTGTGAATCTTAAACACTCGCTGTTGCACTTAGTGTCAATCTTAGGCTTATGCTACTGCACTTAGTGTGAATCTTACCCACGCGCTATTGTACTTAGTGTGAGTCTTACTCACTTGCTATTGCACTTAGTGTGAATCTTATCCAACCGCTATCGCACTTAGTGTGAATCTTACGCACTCGCTATCGCGCTTAGTGTGAATCTTACCCACTCGCTAACACTCTTAGTGTGAATCTTAACCACTTGTTATCGCACTTAGCGTGAATCTTAGCCACTCGCTACCACTCTTAGTGTGAATCTAACCAACTCCCTATCGCATTTAGTGTGAAGCATACCCACTTGCTATCACATTTGTGTGAATCTGCCACCTTCTAACGCACTGTGTGAATCTTACCCACTCGCTACCGCTCTTAGTCTGAATCTTACCCACTCGCTATCGCACTTAGCTGAATCTTACCCACTCGCTATCGCACTTAGTGTGAATCTTACCCACTCGCTATCTCAGTTTGTGTGAATCTTATCCACTCGCTATCACGCTTAGTGCGAATCATACCCACTTGCTATCTTACTTAGTGTGAATCTTACCCACTCACGACCGCACTTAGTGTGAATCTTACCCACTCGCAATCGCACTTTGTGTGAATCGTACCCACATGCTATTGCACTTAGCGTGAATCTTAACCAGCTGCTATTGCAATTAGTGTGAATCTTACCCAGCCTCTATCGCACTTAGTGTAAATCTTACCCAATCGCTATCACACTTAGAGTGAATCTTACGCACTCGCTATCGCACTTAGTGTGAATCTTACCCACTCGTTATCACACTTAGTGTGAATCTTACCCACTCGTTATCACACTTAGTGTGAATCTTACCCAGTCGCTATCACACTTAGTGTGAATCTTACCCATTCGTTATCACAGTTAGTGTGAATCTTACCCACTCGTTATCACACTTAGTGTGAATCTTACCCACTCGCTCTCACACTTAGTATGTTTCTTTCCCACTCGCTATCGGTCTTAGTGTGAAATTTACCCACTCGCTATCACGCTTAGTGTCAATCTTTCCCACTCGCTATCGCAGTTAGTGTGAAACTTACCCACTTGCTATCGCACTTAGTGTGAATCTTACCCAGCCTCTATCGCACTTACTGTGAATCTTACCCAGTCGCTATCACACTTAGTGTGAATCTTACCCACTCGTTCTCACACTTAGTGTGAATCTTACACACTTGCTATCGCACTTAGTGTGAATATTACCCATTCGTTATCACACTTAGTGTGAATCTTACCCACTCGTTATCACACTTAGTGTGAAGCTCACCCCCTCGCTATCGCACTTAGTGTGAATCTTACGCACTCGCTATCGCGCTTAGTGTGAATCTTACCCACTCGCTAACACTCTTAGTGTGAATCTTAACCACTTGTTATCGCACTTAGCGTGAATCTTAGCCACTCGCTACCACTCTTAGTGTGAATCTAAAAAACTCCCTATCGCACTTAGTGTGAAGCATACCCACTTGCTATCACATTTGTGTGAATCTGCCACCTTCTAACGCACTGTGTGAATCTTACCCACTCGCTACCGCTCTTAGTCTGAATCTTACCCACTCGCTATCGCACTTAGCTGAATCTTACCCACTCGCTATCGCACTTAGTGTGAATCTTACCCACTCGCTATCTCAGTTTGTGTGAATCTTATCCACTCGCTATCACGCTTAGTGCGAATCATACCCACTTGCTATCTTACTTAGTGTGAATCTTACCCACTCACTACCGCACTTAGTGTGAATCTTACCCACTCGCAATCGCACTTTGTGTGAATCGTACCCACATGCTATTGCACTTAGCGTGAATCTTAACCAGCTGCTATTGCAATTAGTGTGAATCTTACCCAGCCTCTATCGCACTTAGTGTAAATCTTACCCAATCGCTATCACACTTAGTGTGAATCTTACGCACTCGCTATCGCACTTAGTGTGAATCTTACCCACTCGTTATCACACTTAGTGTGAATCTTACCCACTCGTTATCACACTTAGTGTGAATCTTACCCAGTCGCTATCACACTTAGTGTGAATCTTACCCATTCGTTATCACAGTTAGTGTGAATCTTACCCACTCGTTATCACACTTAGTGTGAATCTCACCCACTCGCTCTCACACTTAGTATGTTTCTTTCCTACTCGCTATCGGTCTTAGTGTGAAATTTACCCACTCGCTATCACGCTTAGTGTCAATCTTTCCCACTCGCTATCGCAGTTAGTGTGAAACTTACCCACTTGCTATCGCACTTAGTGTGAATCTTACCCAGCCTCTATCGCACTTACTGTGAATCTTACCCAGTCGCTATCACACTTAGTGTGAATCTTACCCACTCGTTCTCACACTTAGTGTGAATCTTACACACTTGCTATCGCACTTAGTGTGAATATTACCCATTCGTTATCACACTTAGTGTGAATCTTACCCACTCGTTATCACACTTAGTGTGAAGCTCACCCCCTCGCTATCACACTTTGTGTGAAACTTGCACACTCGCTATCGCACTTAGTGTGAATCTTACCCACTCGCTATTGCACTTAGTGTGAATCTTTCCCACTCGCTATCTGCACTTGGTGTGAATCTTCCCCACTCGCTATCGCCCTTAGTGTGAATCTTACCCAATCACTATCGCACTTAGTGTGAATGTTACCCACTCGTTATCACACTTAGTGTGAATCTTACCCAGTCGCTATCGCACTTTGTGTGAATCTTACCCATTCGTTATCACACTTAGTGTGAATCTTACCCAGTCGCTATCGCACTTAGTGTGAATCTTACCCATTCGTTATCACTCTTATTGTGAATCTTACCCACTCGTTATCACACTTAGTGTGAATCTCACCCATTCGTTATCACACATAGTGTGAATCTTACCCAGTCGCTATCACACTTAGTGTGAATCTTACCCATTCGTTATCACAGTTAGTGTGAATCTTACCCACTCGCTCTCACACTTAGTATGTTTCTTTCCCTCTCGCTATCGGTCTTAGTGTGAAATTTACCCACTCGCTATCACGCTTAGTGTCAATCTTTCCCACTCGCTATCGCACTTAGTGTGAAACTTACCCACTTGCTATCGCACTTAGTGTGAATCTTACCCAGCCTCTATCGCACTTAGTGTGAATCTTACCCAGTCGCTATCACACTTCGTGTGAATCTTACCCACTCGTTCTCACACTTACTGTGAATCTTACACACTTGCTATCGCACTTAGTGTGAATATTACCCATTCGTTATCACACTTAGTGTGAATCTTACCCACTCGTTATCACACTTAGTGTGAAGCTCACCCCCTCGCTATCACACTTTGTGTGAAACTTGCACACTCGATATCGCACTTAGTGTGAATCTTACATGCTTGCTATCGCTCTTAGTGTGAATCTTACCCACTCGCTATCGCACTTGATGTGAATCTTCCCCACTTGCTATCGCCCTTAGTGTGAATCTTACCCACTCGCTATCCCACATAGTGTGAAATTTACCCAGTCGCTATCGCACTTAGTGTGAATCTCACCCACTTGCTATCACACTTAGTGTGAATCTTCTCCCCTGCTAAAGCACTTAGTGTGAATCTTACCCAATCGCTAGCGCTCTTAGTGTGAATATTATCCACTCGCTATCGCTCTTAGTGTGAATCTTACCTAGTCGCTATCACACTTAGTGTGAATCTTACCCATTCGTTATCACAGTTAGTGTGAATCTTACCCACTCGTTATCACACTTAGTGTGAATCTTACCCACTCGCTCTCACACTTAGTATGTTTCTTTCCCACTCGCTATCGATCTTAGTGTGAAATTTACCCACTCGTTATCACGCTTAGTGTCAATCTTTCCCACTCGCTATCGCACTTAGTGTGAAACTTACCCACTTGCTATCGCACTTAGTGTGAATCTTACCCAGCCTCTATCGCACTTACTGTGAATCTTACCCAGTCGCTATCACACTTAGTGTGAATCTTACCCACTCGTTCTCACACTTAGTGTGAATCTTACACACTTGCTATCGCACTTAGTGTGAATATTACCCATTCGTTATCACACTTAGTGTGAATCTTACCCACTCGTTATCACACTTAGTGTGAAGCTCACCCCCTCGCTATCACACTTTGTGTGAAACTTGCACACTCGCTATCGCACTTAGTGTGAATCTTACCCACTCGCTATCGCACTTAGTGTGAATCTTTCCCACTCGCTATCTGCACTTGGTGTGAATCTTCCCCACTCGCTATCGCCCTTAGTGTGAATCTTACCCAATCACTATCGCACTTAGTGTGAATGTTACCCACTCGTTATCACACTTAGTGTGAATCTTACCCAGTCGCTATCGCACTTAGTGTGAATCTTACCCATTCGTTATCACACTTAGTGTGAATCTTACCCAGTCGCTATCGTACTTAGTGTGAATCTTACCCATTCGTTATCACTCTTAGTGTGAATCTTACCCACTCGTTATCACACTTAGTGTGAATCTCACCCATTCGTTATCACACATAGTGTGAATCTTACCCAGTCGCTATCACACTTAGTGTGAATCTTACCCATTCGTTATCACAGTTAGTGTGAATCTTACCCACTCGCTCTCACACTTAGTATGTTTCTTTCCCTCTCGCTATCGGTCTTAGTGTGAAATTTACCCACTCGCTATCACGCTTAGTGTCAATCTTTCCCACTCGCTATCGCACTTAGTGTGAAACTTACCCACTTGCTATCGCACTTAGTGTGAATCTTACCCAGCCTCTATCGCACTTAGTGTGAATCTTACCCAGTCGCTATCACACTTCGTGTGAATCTTACCCACTCGTTCTCACACTTACTGTGAATCTTACACACTTGCTATCGCACTTAGTGTCAATATTACCCATTCGTTATCACACTTAGTGTGAATCTTACCCACTCGTTATCACACTTAGTGTGAAGCTCACCCCCTCGCTATCACACTTTGTGTGAAACTTGCACACTCGATAGCGCACTTAGTGTGAATCTTACATGCTTGCTATCGCTCTTAGTGTGAATCTTACCCACTCGCTATCGCACTTGATGTGAATCTTCCCCACTTGCTATCGCCCTTAGTGTGAATCTTACCCACTCGCTATCCCACATAGTGTGAAATTTACCCAGTCGCTATCGCACTTAGTGTGAATCTCACCCACTTGCTATCACACTTAGTGTGAATCTTCTCCCCTGCTAAAGCACTTAGTGTGAATCTTACCCAATCGCTAGCGCTCTTAGTGTGAATCTTATCCACTCGCTATCGCTCTTAGTGTGAATCTTACCCACTCGCTATCGCACTTAGTGTGAATCTTTCCCACTCGCTATCTGCACTTGGTGTGAATCTTCCCCACTCGCTATCGCCCTTAGTGTGAATCTTACCCAATCACTATCGCACTTAGTGTGAATGTTACCCACTCGTTATCACACTTAGTGTGAATCTTACCCAGTCGCTATCGCACTTAGTGTGAATCTTACCCATTCGTTATCACACTTAGTGTGAATCTTACCCACTCATTATCACACTTAGTTTGTAGCTCATCCCCTCGCTATCACACTTTGTTTGAAACTTGCACACTCGCTATCGCACTTAGTGTGAATCTTACACACTTGCTATCGCTCTTTGTGTGAATTTTTCCCACTCGCTATCGCACTTGATGTGAATCTTCCCCACTTGCTATCGCCCTTAGTGTGAATCTTCCCCACTCGCTATCGCCCTTAGTGTGAATCTTACCCACTCACTATCGCACTTAGTGTGAATGTTACCCAGTCGCTATTGCACTTAGTGTGAATTTTACCCACTTGTTATCACACTTAGTGTGAATCTTCTCCCCTGTTATAGCGCTGTGTGTGAATCTTACCCACTCACTATCGCACCTAGTGTGAATCTCAGCTACTCGTTATCACATTTAGTGTGAATCTTAATCTAACTGCTACCGCACTTAGTGTGAATCTTACCTGCGTGCTATCGTACTTAGTGTGAGTCTTACCCACTTGCTATCGCACTTAGTGTGAATCTTATCCACCCGCTATCGCACTTAGTGTGAATATTACCCAATCGCTACTGCACTTTTTTTGAATCTTACCCACTCGTTATTGCACTTAGTGTGAATCGTACCCACTCGCTATCGCACTTAGTGTGAATCTTAAACACTCGTTGTTGCACTTAGTGTCAATCTTAGGCTTATGCTACTGCACTTAGTGTGAATCTTACCCACGCTCTATTGTACTTAGTGTGAGTCTTACTCACTTGCTATTGCACTTAGTGTGAATCTTATCCAACCGCTATCGCACTTAGTGTGAATCTTACGCACTCGCTATCGCGCTTGGTGTGAATCTTACCCACTCGCTAACACTCTTAGTGTGAATCTTAACCACTTGCTATCGCACTTAGCGTGAATCTTAGCCACTCGCTACCACTCTTAGTGTGAATCTAACCAACTCCCTATCGCACTTAGTGTGAATCTTACCCACTCGCTACCGCTCTTAGTCTGAATCTTACCCACTCACTATCGCACTTAGTGTGAATCTTACCCACTCGCTATCACAGTTTGTGTGAATCTTATCCACTCGCTATCACGCTTAGTGCGAATCATACCCACTTGCTATCTTACTTAGTGTGAATCTTACCCACTCGCTACCGCACTTAGTGTGAATCTTACCCACTCGCTCTCACACTTAGTATGTTTCTTTCCCACTCGCTATCGCTCTTAGTGTGAAACTTACCCACTCGCCATCACGCTTAGTGTCAATCTTTCCCACTCGCTATCGCACTTAGTGTGAAACTTACCCACTTGCTATCGCAATTAGTGTGAATCTTACCCAGCCTCTATCGCACTTAGTGTGAATCGTACCCACTCGCTATCGCACTTAGTGTGAATCTTAAACACTCGCTGTTGCACTTAGTGTCAATCTTAGGCTTATGCTACTGCACTTAGTGTGAATCTTACCCACGCGCTATTGTACTTAGTGTGAGTCTTACTCACTTGCTATTGCACTTAGTGTGAATCTTATCCAACCGCTATCGCACTTAGTGTGAATCTTACGCACTCGCTATCGCACTTAGCGTGAATCTTAGCCACTCGCTACCACTCTTAGTGTGAATCTAACCAACTCCCTATCGCACTTAGTGTGAATCTTACCCACTTGCTATCACATTTGTGTGAATCTGCCACCTTCTAACGCACTGAGTGTGAATCTTACCCACTCGCTACCGCTCTTAGTCTGAATCTTACCCACTCGCTATCGCACTTAACTGAATCTTACCCACTCGCTATCGCACTTAGTGTGAATCTTACCCACTCGCTATCTCAGTTTGTGTGAATCTTATCCACTCGCTATCACGCTTAGTGCGAATCATACCCACTTGCTATCTTACTTAGTGTGAATCTTACCCACTCGCTACCGCACTTAGTGTGAATCTTACCCACTCGCAATCGCACTTTGTGTGAATCGTACCCACATGCTATTGCACTTAGCGTGAATCTTAACCAGCTGCTATTGCAATTAGTGTGAATCTTACCCAGCCTCTATCGCACTTAGTGTAAATCTTACCCAATCGCTATCACACTTAGTGTGAATCTTACGCACTCGCTATCGCACTTAGTGTGAATCTTACCCACTCGTTATCACACTTAGTGTGAATCTTACCCACTCGTTATCACACTTAGTGTGAATCTTACCCAGTCGCTATCACACTTAGTGTGAATCTTACCCATTCGTTATCACAGTTAGTGTGAATCTTACCCACTCGTTATCACACTTAGTGTGAATCTTACCCACTCGCTCTCACACTTAGTATGTTTCTTTCCCACTCGCTATCGGTCTTAGTGTGAAATTTACCCACTCGCTATCACGCTTAGTGTCAATCTTTCCCACTCGCTATCGCACTTAGTGTGAAACTTACCCACTTGCTATCGCACTTAGTGTGAATCTTACCCAGCCTCTATCGCACTTAGTGTGAATCTTACCCAGTCGCTATCACACTTAGTGTGAATCTTACCCACTCGTTCTCACACTTAGTGTGAATCTTACACACTTGCTATCGCACTTAGTGTGAATATTACCCATTCGTTATCACACTTAGTGTGAATCTTACCCACTCGTTATCACACTTAGTGTGAAGCTCACCCCCTCGCTATCACACTTTGTGTGAAACTTGCCCACTTGCTATCGCAATTAGTGTGAATCTTACCCAGCCTCTATCGCACTTAGTGTGAATCTTACCCAGTCGCTATCACACTTAGTGTGAATCTTACCCTTCTCGTTCTCACACTTAGTGTGAATCTTAAACACTTGCTATCGCACTTAGTGTGAATATTACACATTCGTTATCACACTTAGTGTGAATCTTAACCAATCGTAATCACACTTAGTGTGAAGCTCACCCCCTCGCTATCACACTTAGTGTGAAACTTGCACACTCGCTATCGCACTTAGTGTGAATCTTACACACTTGCTATCGCTCTTAGTGTGAATCTTACCCACTCGCTATCGCACTTGATGTGAATCTTCCCCACTTGCTAGCGCCCTTAGTGTGAATCTTCCCCACTCGCTATCACCCTTAGTGTGAATCTTACCCACTCACTATCGCACTTAGTGTGAATGTTACCCAGTCGCTATTGCACTTAGTGTGAATTTTACCCACTTGCTCTCACACTTAGTGTGAATCTTCTCCCCTGCTATAGCACTGTGTGTGAATCTTACCCACTCACTATCGCACCTAGTGTGAATCTCAGCTACTCGTTATCACATTTAGTGTGAATCTTAATCTAACTGCTACCGCACTTAGTGTGAATCTTACCTACGTGCTATCATACTTAGTGTGAGTCTTACCCACTTGCTATCGCACTTAGTGTGAATTTTATCCACCCGCTATCGCACTTAGTGTGAATATTACCCAATCGCTACCGCACTTTTTTTGAATCTTACCCACTTGTTATTGCACTTAGTGTGAATCGTACCCACTCGCTATCGCACTTAGTGTGAATCTTAAACACTCGCTGTTGCACTTAGTGTCAATCTTAGGCTTATGCTACTGCACTTAGTGTGAATCTTACCCACGCGCTATTGTACTTAGTGTGAGTCTTACTCACTTGCTATTGCACTTAGTGTGAATCTTATCCAACCGCTATCGCACTTAGTGTGAATCTTACGCACTCGCTATCGCGCTTAGTGTGAATCTTACCCACTCGCTAACACTCTTAGTGTGAATCTTAACCACTTGTTATCGCACTTAGCGTGAATCTTAGCCACTCGCTACCACTCTTAGTGTGAATCTAACCAACTCCCTATCGCACTTAGTGTGAATCTTACCCACTTGCTATCACATTTGTGTGAATCTGCCACCTTCTAACGCACTGAGTGTGAATCTTACCCACTCGCTACCGCTCTTAGTCTGAATCTTACCCACTCGCTATCGCACTTAGCTGAATCTTACCCACTCGCTATCGCACTTAGTGTGAATCTTACCCACTCGCTATCTCAGTTTGTGTGAATCTTATCCACTCGCTATCACGCTTAGTGCGAATCATACCCACTTGCTATCTTACTTAGTGTGAATCTTACCCACTCGCTACCGCACTTAGTGTGAATCTTACCCACTCGCAATCGCACTTTGTGTGAATCGTACCCACATGCTATTGCACTTAGCGTGAATCTTAACCAGCTGCTATTGCAATTAGTGTGAATCTTACCCAGCCTCTATCGCACTTAGTGTAAATCTTACCCAATCGCTATCACACTTAGTGTGAATCTTACGCACTCGCTATCACACTTAGTGTGAATCTTACCCACTCGTTATCACACTTAGTGTGAATCTTACCCACTCGTTATCACACTTAGTGTGAATCTTACCCAGTCGCTATCACACTTAGTGTGAATCTTACCCATTCGTTATCACAGTTAGTGTGAATCTTACCCACTCGTTATCACACTTAGTGTGAATCTTACCCACTCGCTCTCACACTTAGTATGTTTCTTTCACACTCGCTATCGGTCTTAGTGTGAAATTTACCCACTCGCTATCACGCTTAGTGTCAATCTTTCCCACTCGCTATCGCACTTAGTGTGAAACTTACCCACTTGCTATCGCACTTAGTGTGAATCTTACCCAGCCTCTATCGCACTTAGTGTGAATCTTACCCAGTCGCTATCACACTTAGTGTGAATCTTACCCACTCGTTCTCACACTTAGTGTGAATCTTACACACTTGCTATCGCACTTAGTGTGAATATTACCCATTCGTTATCACACTTAGTGTGAATCTTACCCACTCGTTATCACACCTAGTGTGAAGCTCACCCCCTCGCTATCACACTTTGTGTGAAACTTGCACACTCGCTATCGCACTTAGTGTGAATCTTACCCACTCGCTATCGCACTTAGTGTGAATCTTTCCCACTCGCTATCTGCACTTGGTGTGAATCTTCCCCACTCGCTATCGCCCTTAGTGTGAATCTTACCCAATCACTATCGCACTTAGTGTGAATGTTACCCACTCGTTATCACACTTAGTGTGAATCTTACCCACTCGTTATCACACTTAGTGTGAATCTCACCCATTCGTTATCACACATAGTGTGAATCTTACCCAGTCGCTATCACACTTAGTGTGAATCTTACCCATTCGTTATCACAGTTAGTGTGAATCTTACCCACTCGCTCTCACACTTAGTATGTTTCTTTCCCTCTCGCTATCGGTCTTAGTGTGAAATTTACCCACTCGCTATCACGCTTAGTGTCAATCTTTCCCACTCGCTATCGCACTTAGTGTGAAACTTACCCACTTGCTATCGCACTTAGTGTGAATCTTACCCAGCCTCTATCGCACTTAGTGTGAATCTTACCCAGTCGCTATCACACTTCGTGTGAATCTTACCCACTCGTTCTCACACTTACTGTGAATCTTACACACTTGCTATCGCACTTAGTGTGAATATTACCCATTCGTTATCACACTTAGTGTGAATCTTACACACTCGTTATCACACTTAGTGTGAAGCTCACCCCCTCGCTATCACACTTTGTGTGAAACTTGCACACTCGCTATCGCACTTAGTGTGAATCTTACACGCTTGCTATCGCTCTTAGTGTGAATCTTACCCACTCGCTATCGCACTTGATGTGAATCTTCCCCACTTGCTATCGCCCTTAGTGTGAATCTTACCCACTCGCTATCCCACATAGTGTGAATTTTACCCAGTCGCTATCGCACTTAGTGTGAATCTCACCCACTTGCTATCACACTTAGTGTGAATCTTCTCCCCTGCTAAAGCACTTAGTGTGAATCTTACCCAATCGCTAGCGCTCTTAGTGTGAATCTTATCCACTCGCTATCGCTCTTAGTGTGAATCTTACCCACTCGCTATCGCACTTAGTGTGAATCTTTCCCACTCGCTATCTGCACTTGGTGTGAATCTTCCCCACTCGCTATCGCCCTTAGTGTGAATCTTACCCAATCACTATCGCACTTAGTGTGAATGTTACCCACTCGTTATCACACTTAGTGTGAATCTTACCCAGTCGCTATCGCACTTAGTGTGAATCCTACCCATTCGTTATCACACTTAGTGTGAATCTTACCCACTCGTTATCACACTTAGTGTGTAGCTCATCCCCTCGCTATCACACTTTGTGTGAAACTTGCACACTCGCTATCGCACTCAGTGTGAATCTTACACACTTGCTATCACTCTTTGTGTGAATCTTACCCACTCGCTATCGCACTTGATGTGAATCTTCCCCACTTGCTATCGCCCTTAGTGTGAATCTTCCCCACTCGCTATCGCCCTTAGTGTGAATCTTACCCACTCACTATCGCACTTAGTGTGAATGTTACCCAGTCGCTATTGCACTTAGTGTGAATTTTACCCACTTGTTATCACACTTAGTGTGAATCTTCTCCCCTGTTATAGCGCTGTGTGTGAATCTTACCCACTCACTATCGCACCTAGTGTGAATCTCAGCTACTCGTTATCACATTTAGTGTGAATCTTAATCTAACTGCTACCGCACTTAGTGTGAATCTTACCTGCGTGCTATCGTACTTAGTGTGAGTCTTACCCACTTGCTATCGCACTTAGTGTGAATCTTATCCACCCGCTATCGCACTTAGTGTGAATATTACCCAATCGCTACCGCACTTTTTTTGAATCTTACCCACTCGTTATTGCATTTAGTGTGAATCGTACCCACTCGCTATCGCACTTAGTGTGAATCTTAAACACTCGCTGTTGCACTTAGTGTCAATCTTAGGCTTATGCTACTGCACTTAGTGTGAATCTTACCCACGCGCTATTGTACTTAGTGTGAGTCTTACTCACTTGCTATTGCACTTAGTGTGAATCTTATCCAACCGCTATCGCACTTAGTGTGAATCTTACGCACTCGCTATCGCGCTTTGTGTGAATCTTACCCACTCGCTAACACTCTTAGTGTGAATCTTAACCACTTGTTATCGCACTTAGCGTGAATCTTAGCCACTCGCTACCACTCTTAGTGTGAATCTAACCAACTCCCTATCGCACTTAGTGTGAATCATACCCACTTGCTATCACATTTGTGTGAATCTGCCACCTTCTAACGCACTGTGTGAATCTTACCCACTCGCTACCGCTCTTAGTCTGAATCTTACCCACTCGCTATCGCACTTAGCTGAATCTTACCGACTCGCTATCGCACTTGGTGTGAATCTTCCCCACTCGCTATCGCCCTTAGTGTGAATCTTACCCAATCACTATCGCACTTAGTGTGAATGTTACCCACTCGTTATCACACTTAGTGTGAATCTTACCCAGTCGCTATCGCACTTAGTGTGAATCTTACCCATTCGTTATCACACTTAGTGTGAATCTTACCCAGTCGCTATCGCACTTAGTGTGAATCTTACCCATTCGTTATCACTCTTATTGTGAATCTTACCCACTCGTTATCACACTTAGTGTGAATCTCACCCATTCGTTATCACACATAGTGTGAATCTTACCCAGTCGCTATCACACTTAGTGTGAATCTTACCCATTCGTTATCACAGTTAGTGTGAATCTTACCCACTCGCTCTCACACTTAGTATGTTTCTTTCCCTCTCGCTATCGGTCTTAGTGTGAAATTTACCCACTCGCTATCACGCTTAGTGTCAATCTTTCCCACTCGCTATCGCACTTAGTGTGAAACTTACCCACTTGCTATCGCACTTAGTGTGAATCTTACCCAGCCTCTATCGCACTTAGTGTGAATCTTACCCAGTCGCTATCACACTTCGTGTGAATCTTACCCACTCGTTCTCACACTTACTGTGAATCTTACACACTTGCTATCGCACTTAGTGTGAATATTACCCATTCGTTATCACACTTAGTGTGAATCTTACCCACTCGTTATCACACTTAGTGTGAAGCTCACCCCCTCGCTATCACACTTTGTGTGAAACTTGCACACTCGATATCGCACTTAGTGTGAATCTTACATGCTTGCTATCGCTCTTAGTGTGAATCTTACCCACTCGCTATCGCACTTGATGTGAATCTTCCCCACTTGCTATCGCCCTTAGTGTGAATCTTACCCACTCGCTATCCCACATAGTGTGAAATTTACCCAGTCGCTATCGCACTTAGTGTGAATCTCACCCACTTGCTATCACACTTAGTGTGAATCTTCTCCCCTGCTAAAGCACTTAGTGTGAATCTTACCCAATCGCTAGCGCTCTTAGTGTGAATATTATCCACTCGCTATCGCTCTTAGTGTGAATCTTACCCAGTCGCTATCACACTTAGTGTGAATCTTACCCATTCGTTATCACAGTTAGTGTGAATCTTACCCACTCGTTATCACACTTAGTGTGAATCTTACCCACTCGCTCTCACACTTAGTATGTTTCTTTCCCACTCGCTATCGGTCTTAGTGTGAAATTTACCCACTCGTTATCACGCTTAGTGTCAATCTTTCCCACTCGCTATCGCACTTAGTGTGAAACTTACCCACTTGCTATCGCACTTAGTGTGAATCTTACCCAGCCTCTATCGCACTTACTGTGAATCTTACCCAGTCGCTATCACACTTAGTGTGAATCTTACCCACTCGTTCTCACACTTAGTGTGAATCTTACACACTTGCTATCGCACTTAGTGTGAATATTACCCATTCGTTATCACACTTAGTGTGAATCTTACCCACTCGTTATCACACTTAGTGTGAAGCTCACCCCCTCGCTATCACACTTTGTGTGAAACTTGCACACTCGCTATCGCACTTAGTGTGAATCTTACCCACTCGCTATCGCACTTAGTGTGAATCTTTCCCACTCGCTATCTGCACTTGGTGTGAATCTTCCCCACTCGCTATCGCCCTTAGTGTGAATCTTACCCAATCACTATCGCACTTAGTGTGAATGTTACCCACTCGTTATCACACTTAGTGTGAATCTTACCCAGTCGCTATCGCACTTAGTGTGAATCTTACCCATTCGTTATCGCACTTAGTGTGAATCTTACCCAGTCGCTATCGCACTTAGTGTGAATCTTACCCATTCGTTATCACTCTTAGTGTGAATCTTACCCACTCGTTATCACACTTAGTGTGAATCTCACCCATTCGTTATCACACATAGTGTGAATCTTACCCAGTCGCTATCACACTTAGTGTGAATCTTACCCATTCGTTATCACAGTTAGTGTGAATCTTACCCACTCGCTCTCACACTTAGTATGTTTCTTTCCCTCTCGCTATCGGTCTTAGTGTGAAATTTACCCACTCGCTATCACGCTTAGTGTCAATCTTTCCCACTCGCTATCGCACTTAGTGTGAAACTTACCCACTTGCTATCGCACTTAGTGTGAATCTTACCCAGCCTCTATCGCACTTAGTGTGAATCTTACCCAGTCGCTATCACACTTCGTGTGAATCTTACCCACTCGTTCTCACACTTACTGTGAATCTTACACACTTGCTATCGCACTTAGTGTGAATATTACCCATTCGTTATCACACTTAGTGTGAATCTTACACACTCGTTATCACACTTAGTGTGAAGCTCACCCCCTCGCTATCACACTTTGTGTGAAACTTGCACACTCGCTATCGCACTTAGTGTGAATCTTACACGCTTGCTATCGCTCTTAGTGTGAATCTTACCCACTCGCTATCGCACTTGATGTGAATCTTCCCCACTTGCTATCGCCCTTAGTGTGAATCTTACCCACTCGCTATCCCACATAGTGTGAATTTTACCCAGTCGCTATCGCACTTAGTGTGAATCTCACCCACTTGCTATCACACTTAGTGTGAATCTTCTCCCCTGCTAAAGCACTTAGTGTGAATCTTACCCAATCGCTAGCGCTCTTAGTGTGAATCTTATCCACTCGCTATCGCTCTTAGTGTGAATCTTACCCACTCGCTATCGCACTTAGTGTGAATCTTTCCCACTCGCTATCTGCACTTGGTGTGAATCTTCCCCACTCGCTATCGCCCTTAGTGTGAATCTTACCCAATCACTATCGCACTTAGTGTGAATGTTACCCACTCGTTATCACACTTAGTGTGAATCTTACCCAGTCGCTATCGCACTTAGTGTGAATCCTACCCATTCGTTATCACACTTAGTGTGAATCTTACCCACTCGTTATCACACTTAGTGTGTAGCTCATCCCCTCGCTATCACACTTTGTGTGAAACTTGCACACTCGCTATCGCACTCAGTGTGAATCTTACACACTTGCTATCACTCTTTGTGTGAATCTTACCCACTCGCTATCGCACTTGATGTGAATCTTCCCCACTTGCTATCGCCCTTAGTGTGAATCTTCCCCACTCGCTATCGCCCTTAGTGTGAATCTTACCCACTCACTATCGCACTTAGTGTGAATGTTACCCAGTCGCTATTGCACTTAGTGTGAATTTTACCCACTTGTTATCACACTTAGTGTGAATCTTCTCCCCTGTTATAGCGCTGTGTGTGAATCTTACCCACTCACTATCGCACCTAGTGTGAATCTCAGCTACTCGTTATCACATTTAGTGTGAATCTTAATCTAACTGCTACCGCACTTAGTGTGAATCTTACCTGCGTGCTATCGTACTTAGTGTGAGTCTTACCCACTTGCTATCGCACTTAGTGTGAATCTTATCCACCCGCTATCGCACTTAGTGTGAATATTACCCAATCGCTACCGCACTTTTTTTGAATCTTACCCACTCGTTATTGCATTTAGTGTGAATCGTACCCACTCGCTATCGCACTTAGTGTGAATCTTAAACACTCGCTGTTGCACTTAGTGTCAATCTTAGGCTTATGCTACTGCACTTAGTGTGAATCTTACCCACGCGCTATTGTACTTAGTGTGAGTCTTACTCACTTGCTATTGCACTTAGTGTGAATCTTATCCAACCGCTATCGCACTTAGTGTGAATCTTACGCACTCGCTATCGCGCTTTGTGTGAATCTTACCCACTCGCTAACACTCTTAGTGTGAATCTTAACCACTTGTTATCGCACTTAGCGTGAATCTTAGCCACTCGCTACCACTCTTAGTGTGAATCTAACCAACTCCCTATCGCACTTAGTGTGAATCATACCCACTTGCTATCACATTTGTGTGAATCTGCCACCTTCTAACGCACTGTGTGAATCTTACCCACTCGCTACCGCTCTTAGTCTGAATCTTACCCACTCGCTATCGCACTTAGCTGAATCTTACCGACTCGCTATCGCACTTGGTGTGAATCTTCCCCACTCGCTATCGCCCTTAGTGTGAATCTTACCCAATCACTATCGCACTTAGTGTGAATGTTACCCACTCGTTATCACACTTAGTGTGAATCTTACCCAGTCGCTATCGCACTTAGTGTGAATCTTACCCATTCGTTATCACACTTAGTGTGAATCTTACCCAGTCGCTATCGCACTTAGTGTGAATCTTACCCATTCGTTATCACTCTTATTGTGAATCTTACCCACTCGTTATCACACTTAGTGTGAATCTCACCCATTCGTTATCACACATAGTGTGAATCTTACCCAGTCGCTATCACACTTAGTGTGAATCTTACCCATTCGTTATCACAGTTAGTGTGAATCTTACCCACTCGCTCTCACACTTAGTATGTTTCTTTCCCTCTCGCTATCGGTCTTAGTGTGAAATTTACCCACTCGCTATCACGCTTAGTGTCAATCTTTCCCACTCGCTATCGCACTTAGTGTGAAACTTACCCACTTGCTATCGCACTTAGTGTGAATCTTACCCAGCCTCTATCGCACTTAGTGTGAATCTTACCCAGTCGCTATCACACTTCGTGTGAATCTTACCCACTCGTTCTCACACTTACTGTGAATCTTACACACTTGCTATCGCACTTAGTGTGAATATTACCCATTCGTTATCACACTTAGTGTGAATCTTACCCACTCGTTATCACACTTAGTGTGAAGCTCACCCCCTCGCTATCACACTTTGTGTGAAACTTGCACACTCGATATCGCACTTAGTGTGAATCTTACATGCTTGCTATCGCTCTTAGTGTGAATCTTACCCACTCGCTATCGCACTTGATGTGAATCTTCCCCACTTGCTATCGCCCTTAGTGTGAATCTTACCCACTCGCTATCCCACATAGTGTGAAATTTACCCAGTCGCTATCGCACTTAGTGTGAATCTCACCCACTTGCTATCACACTTAGTGTGAATCTTCTCCCCTGCTAAAGCACTTAGTGTGAATCTTACCCAATCGCTAGCGCTCTTAGTGTGAATATTATCCACTCGCTATCGCTCTTAGTGTGAATCTTACCCAGTCGCTATCACACTTAGTGTGAATCTTACCCATTCGTTATCACAGTTAGTGTGAATCTTACCCACTCGTTATCACACTTAGTGTGAATCTTACCCACTCGCTCTCACACTTAGTATGTTTCTTTCCCACTCGCTATCGGTCTTAGTGTGAAATTTACCCACTCGTTATCACGCTTAGTGTCAATCTTTCCCACTCGCTATCGCACTTAGTGTGAAACTTACCCACTTGCTATCGCACTTAGTGTGAATCTTACCCAGCCTCTATCGCACTTACTGTGAATCTTACCCAGTCGCTATCACACTTAGTGTGAATCTTACCCACTCGTTCTCACACTTAGTGTGAATCTTACACACTTGCTATCGCACTTAGTGTGAATATTACCCATTCGTTATCACACTTAGTGTGAATCTTACCCACTCGTTATCACACTTAGTGTGAAGCTCACCCCCTCGCTATCACACTTTGTGTGAAACTTGCACACTCGCTATCGCACTTAGTGTGAATCTTACCCACTCGCTATCGCACTTAGTGTGAATCTTTCCCACTCGCTATCTGCACTTGGTGTGAATCTTCCCCACTCGCTATCGCCCTTAGTGTGAATCTTACCCAATCACTATCGCACTTAGTGTGAATGTTACCCACTCGTTATCACACTTAGTGTGAATCTTACCCAGTCGCTATCGCACTTAGTGTGAATCTTACCCATTCGTTATCGCACTTAGTGTGAATCTTACCCAGTCGCTATCGCACTTAGTGTGAATCTTACCCATTCGTTATCACTCTTAGTGTGAATCTTACCCACTCGTTATCACACTTAGTGTGAATCTCACCCATTCGTTATCACACATAGTGTGAATCTTACCCAGTCGCTATCACACTTAGTGTGAATCTTACCCATTCGTTATCACAGTTAGTGTGAATCTTACCCACTCGCTCTCACACTTAGTATGTTTCTTTCCCTCTCGCTATCGGTCTTAGTGTGAAATTTACCCACTCGCTATCACGCTTAGTGTCAATCTTTCCCACTCGCTATCGCACTTAGTGTGAAACTTACCCACTTGCTATCGCACTTAGTGTGAATCTTACCCAGCCTCTATCGCACTTAGTGTGAATCTTACCCAGTCGCTATCACACTTCGTGTGAATCTTACCCACTCGTTCTCACACTTACTGTGAATCTTACACACTTGCTATCGCACTTAGTGTGAATATTACCCATTCGTTATCACACTTAGTGTGAATCTTACCCACTCGTTATCACACTTAGTGTGAAGCTCACCCCCTCGCTATCACACTTTGTGTGAAACTTGCACACTCGATAGCGCACTTAGTGTGAATCTTACATGCTTGCTATCGCTCTTAGTGTGAATCTTACCCACTCGCTATCGCACTTGATGTGAATCTTCCCCACTTGCTATCGCCCTTAGTGTGAATCTTACCCACTCGCTATCCCACATAGTGTGAAATTTACCCAGTCGCTATCGCACTTAGTGTGAATCTCACCCACTTGCTATCACACTTAGTGTGAATCTTCTCCCCTGCTAAAGCACTTAGTGTGAATCTTACCCAATCGCTAGCGCTCTTAGTGTGAATCTTATCCACTCGCTATCGCTCTTAGTGTGAATCTTACCCACTCGCTATCGCACTTAGTGTGAATCTTTCCCACTCGCTATCTGCACTTGGTGTGAATCTTCCCCACTCGCTATCGCCCTTAGTGTGAATCTTACCCAATCACTATCGCACTTAGTGTGAATGTTACCCACTCGTTATCACACTTAGTGTGAATCTTACCCAGTCGCTATCGCACTTAGTGTGAATCTTACCCATTCGTTATCACACTTAGTGTGAATCTTACCCACTCGTTATCACACTTAGTTTGTAGCTCATCCCCTCGCTATCACACTTTGTTTGAAACTTGCACACTCGCTATCGCACTTAGTGTGAATCTTACACACTTGCTATCGCTCTTTGTGTGAATTTTTCCCACTCGCTATCGCACTTGATGTGAATCTTCCCCACTTGCTATCGCCCTTAGTGTGAATCTTCCCCACTCGCTATCGCCCTTAGTGTGAATCTTACCCACTCACTATCGCACTTAGTGTGAATGTTACCCAGTCGCTATTGCACTTAGTGTGAATTTTACCCACTTGTTATCACACTTAGTGTGAATCTTCTCCCCTGTTATAGCGCTGTGTGTGAATCTTACCCAATCACTATCGCACTTAGTGTGAATGTTACCCACTCGTTATCACACTTAGTGTGAATCTTACCCAGTCGCTATCGCACTTAGTGTGAATCTTACCCATTCGTTATCACACTTAGTGTGAATCTTACCCAGTCGCTATCGTACTTAGTGTGAATCTTACCCATTCGTTATCACTCTTAGTGTGAATCTTACCCACTCGTTATCACACTTAGTGTGAATCTCACCCATTCGTTATCACACATAGTGTGAATCTTACCCAGTCGCTATCACACTTAGTGTGAATCTTACCCATTCGTTATCACAGTTAGTGTGAATCTTACCCACTCGCTCTCACACTTAGTATGTTTCTTTCCCTCTCGCTATCGGTCTTAGTGTGAAATTTACCCACTCGCTATCACGCTTAGTGTCAATCTTTCCCACTCGCTATCGCACTTAGTGTGAAACTTACCCACTTGCTATCGCACTTAGTGTGAATCTTACCCAGCCTCTATCGCACTTAGTGTGAATCTTACCCAGTCGCTATCACACTTCGTGTGAATCTTACCCACTCGTTCTCACACTTACTGTGAATCTTACACACTTGCTATCGCACTTAGTGTCAATATTACCCATTCGTTATCACACTTAGTGTGAATCTTACCCACTCGTTATCACACTTAGTGTGAAGCTCACCCCCTCGCTATCACACTTTGTGTGAAACTTGCACACTCGATAGCGCACTTAGTGTGAATCTTACATGCTTGCTATCGCTCTTAGTGTGAATCTTACCCACTCGCTATCGCACTTGATGTGAATCTTCCCCACTTGCTATCGCCCTTAGTGTGAATCTTACCCACTCGCTATCCCACATAGTGTGAAATTTACCCAGTCGCTATCGCACTTAGTGTGAATCTCACCCACTTGCTATCACACTTAGTGTGAATCTTCTCCCCTGCTAAAGCACTTAGTGTGAATCTTACCCAATCGCTAGCGCTCTTAGTGTGAATCTTATCCACTCGCTATCGCTCTTAGTGTGAATCTTACCCACTCGCTATCGCACTTAGTGTGAATCTTTCCCACTCGCTATCTGCACTTGGTGTGAATCTTCCCCACTCGCTATCGCCCTTAGTGTGAATCTTACCCAATCACTCTCGCACTTAGTGTGAATGTTACCCACTCGTTATCACACTTAGTGTGAATCTTACCCAGTCGCTATCGCACTTAGTGTGAATCTTACCCATTCGTTATCACACTTAGTGTGAATCTTACCCACTCATTATCACACTTAGTTTGTAGCTCATCCCCTCGCTATCACACTTTGTTTGAAACTTGCACACTCGCTATCGCACTTAGTGTGAATCTTACACACTTGCTATCGCTCTTTGTGTGAATTTTTCCCACTCGCTATCGCACTTGATGTGAATCTTCCCCACTTGCTATCGCCCTTAGTGTGAATCTTCCCCACTCGCTATCGCCCTTAGTGTGAATCTTACCCACTCACTATCGCACTTAGTGTGAATGTTACCCAGTCGCTATTGCACTTAGTGTGAATTTTACCCACTTGTTATCACACTTAGCGTGAATCTTCTCCCCTGTTATAGCGCTGTGTGTGAATCTTACCCACTCACTATCGCACCTAGTGTGAATCTCAGCTACTCGTTATCACATTTAGTGTGAATCTTAATCTAACTGCTACCGCACTTAGTGTGAATCTTACCTGCGTGCTATCGTACTTAGTGTGAGTCTTACCCACTTGCTATCGCACTTAGTGTGAATCTTATCCACCCGCTATCGCACTTAGTGTGAATATTACCCAATCGCTACTGCACTTTTTTTGAATCTTACCCACTCGTTATTGCACTTAGTGTGAATCGTACCCACTCGCTATTGCACTTAGTGTGAATCTTAAACACTCGTTGTTGCACTTAGTGTCAATCTTAGGCTTATGCTACTGCACTTAGTGTGAATCTTACCCACGCTCTATTGTACTTAGTGTGAGTCTTACTCACTTGCTATTGCACTTAGTGTGAATCTTATCCAACCGCTATCGCACTTAGTGTGAATCTTACGCACTCGCTATCGCGCTTGGTGTGAATCTTACCCACTCGCTAACACTCTTAGTGTGAATCTTAACCACTTGCTATCGCACTTAGCGTGAATCTTAGCCACTCGCTACCACTCTTAGTGTGAATCTAACCAACTCCCTATCGCACTTAGTGTGAATCTTACCCACTCGCTACCGCTCTTAGTCTGAATCTTACCCACTCACTATCGCACTTAGTGTGAATCTTACCCACTCGCTATCACAGTTTGTGTGAATCTTATCCACTCGCTATCACGCTTAGTGCGAATCATACCCACTTGCTATCTTACTTAGTGTGAATCTTACCCACTCGCTACCGCACTTAGTGTGAATCTTACCCACTCGCTCTCACACTTAGTATGTTTCTTTCCCACTCGCTATCGCTCTTAGTGTGAAACTTACCCACTCGCCATCACGCTTAGTGTCAATCTTTCCCACTCGCTATCGCACTTAGTGTGAAACTTACCCACTTGCTATCGCAATTAGTGTGAATCTTACCCAGCCTCTATCGCACTTAGTGTGAATCGTACCCACTCGCTATCGCACTTAGTGTGAATCTTAAACACTCGCTGTTGCACTTAGTGTCAATCTTAGGCTTATGCTACTGCACTTAGTGTGAATCTTACCCACGCGCTATTGTACTTAGTGTGAGTCTTACTCACTTGCTATTGCACTTAGTGTGAATCTTATCCAACCGCTATCGCACTTAGTGTGAATCTTACGCACTCGCTATCGCACTTAGCGTGAATCTTAGCCACTCGCTACCACTCTTAGTGTGAATCTAACCAACTCCCTATCGCACTTAGTGTGAATCTTACCCACTCGCTACCGCTCTTAGTCTGAATCTTACCCACTCGCTATCGCACTTAACTGAATCTTACCCACTCGCTATCGCACTTAGTGTGAATCTTACCCACTCGCTATCTCAGTTTGTGTGAATCTTATCCACTCGCTATCACGCTTAGTGCGAATCATACCCACTTGCTATCTTACTTAGTGTGAATCTTACCCACTCGCTACCGCACTTAGTGTGAATCTTACCCACTCGCAATCGCACTTTGTGTGAATCGTACCCACATGCTATTGCACTTAGCGTGAATCTTAACCAGCTGCTATTGCAATTAGTGTGAATCTTACCCAGCCTCTATCGCACTTAGTGTAAATCTTACCCAATCGCTATCACACTTAGTGTGAATCTTACGCACTCGCTATCGCACTTAGTGTGAATCTTACCCACTCGTTATCACACTTAGTGTGAATCTTACCCACTCGTTATCACACTTAGTGTGAATCTTACCCAGTCGCTATCACACTTAGTGTGAATCTTACCCATTCGTTATCACAGTTAGTGTGAATCTTACCCACTCGTTATCACACTTAGTGTGAATCTTACCCACTCGCTCTCACACTTAGTATGTTTCTTTCCCACTCGCTATCGGTCTTAGTGTGAAATTTACCCACTCGCTATCACGCTTAGTGTCAATCTTTCCCACTCGCTATCGCACTTAGTGTGAAACTTACCCACTTGCTATCGCACTTAGTGTGAATCTTACCCAGCCTCTATCGCACTTAGTGTGAATCTTACCCAGTCGCTATCACACTTAGTGTGAATCTTACCCACTCGTTCTCACACTTAGTGTGAATCTTACACACTTGCTATCGCACTTAGTGTGAATATTACCCATTCGTTATCACACTTAGTGTGAATCTTACCCACTCGTTATCACACTTAGTGTGAAGCTCACCCCCTCGCTATCACACTTTGTGTGAAACTTGCCCACTTGCTATCGCAATTAGTGTGAATCTTACCCAGCCTCTATCGCACTTAGTGTGAATCTTACCCAGTCGCTATCACACTTAGTGTGAATCTTACCCTTCTCGTTCTCACACTTAGTGTGAATCTTAAACACTTGCTATCGCACTTAGTGTGAATATTACACATTCGTTATCACACTTAGTGTGAATCTTAACCAATCGTAATCACACTTAGTGTGAAGCTCACCCCCTCGCTATCACACTTAGTGTGAAACTTGCACACTCGCTATCGCACTTAGTGTGAATCTTACACACTTGCTATCGCTCTTAGTGTGAATCTTACCCACTCGCTATCGCACTTGATGTGAATCTTCCCCACTTGCTATCGCCCTTAGTGTGAATCTTCCCCACTCGCTATCACCCTTAGTGTGAATCTTACCCACTCACTATCGCACTTAGTGTGAATGTTACCCAGTCGCTATTGCACTTAGTGTGAATTTTACCCACTTGCTCTCACACTTAGTGTGAATCTTCTCCCCTGCTATAGCACTGTGTGTGAATCTTACCCACTCACTATCGCACCTAGTGTGAATCTCAGCTACTCGTTATCACATTTAGTGTGAATCTTAATCTAACTGCTACCGCACTTAGTGTGAATCTTACCTACGTGCTATCATACTTAGTGTGAGTCTTACCCACTTGCTATCGCACTTAGTGTGAATTTTATCCACCCGCTATCGCACTTAGTGTGAATATTACCCAATCGCTACCGCACTTTTTTTGAATCTTACCCACTTGTTATTGCACTTAGTGTGAATCGTACCCACTCGCTATCGCACTTAGTGTGAATCTTAAACACTCGCTGTTGCACTTAGTGTCAATCTTAGGCTTATGCTACTGCACTTAGTGTGAATCTTACCCACGCGCTATTGTACTTAGTGTGAGTCTTACTCACTTGCTATTGCACTTAGTGTGAATCTTATCCAACCGCTATCGCACTTAGTGTGAATCTTACGCACTCGCTATCGCGCTTAGTGTGAATCTTACCCACTCGCTAACACTCTTAGTGTGAATCTTAACCACTTGTTATCGCACTTAGCGTGAATCTTAGCCACTCGCTACCACTCTTAGTGTGAATCTAACCAACTCCCTATCGCACTTAGTGTGAATCTTACCCACTTGCTATCACATTTGTGTGAATCTGCCACCTTCTAACGCACTGAGTGTGAATCTTACCCACTCGCTACCGCTCTTAGTCTGAATCTTACCCACTCGCTATCGCACTTAGCTGAATCTTACCCACTCGCTATCGCACTTAGTGTGAATCTTACCCACTCGCTATCTCAGTTTGTGTGAATCTTATCCACTCGCTATCACGCTTAGTGCGAATCATACCCACTTGCTATCTTACTTAGTGTGAATCTTACCCACTCGCTACCGCACTTAGTGTGAATCTTACCCACTCGCAATCGCACTTTGTGTGAATCGTACCCACATGCTATTGCACTTAGCGTGAATCTTAACCAGCTGCTATTGCAATTAGTGTGAATCTTACCCAGCCTCTATCGCACTTAGTGTAAATCTTACCCAATCGCTATCACACTTAGTGTGAATCTTACGCACTCGCTATCGCACTTAGTGTGAATCTTACCCACTCGTTATCACACTTAGTGTGAATCTTACCCACTCGTTATCACACTTAGTGTGAATCTTACCCAGTCGCTATCACACTTAGTGTGAATCTTACCCATTCGTTATCACAGTTAGTGTGAATCTTACCCACTCGTTATCACACTTAGTGTGAATCTTACCCACTCGCTCTCACACTTAGTATGTTTCTTTCACACTCGCTATCGGTCTTAGTGTGAAATTTACCCACTCGCTATCACGCTTAGTGTCAATCTTTCCCACTCGCTATCGCACTTAGTGTGAAACTTACCCACTTGCTATCGCACTTAGTGTGAATCTTACCCAGCCTCTATCGCACTTAGTGTGAATCTTACCCAGTCGCTATCACACTTAGTGTGAATCTTACCCACTCGTTCTCACACTTAGTGTGAATCTTACACACTTGCTATCGCACTTAGTGTGAATATTACCCATTCGTTATCACACTTAGTGTGAATCTTACCCACTCGTTATCACACCTAGTGTGAAGCTCACCCCCTCGCTATCACACTTTGTATGAAACTTGCACACTCGCTATCGCACTTAGTGTGAATCTTACCCACTCGCTATCGCACTTAGTGTGAATCTTTCCCACTCGCTATCTGCACTTGGTGTGAATCTTCCCCACTCGCTATCGCCCTTAGTGTGAATCTTACCCAATCACTATCGCACTTAGTGTGAATGTTACCCACTCGTTATCACACTTAGTGTGAATCTTACCCACTCGTTATCACACTTAGTGTGAATCTCACCCATTCGTTATCACACATAGTGTGAATCTTACCCAGTCGCTATCACACTTAGTGTGAATCTTACCCATTCGTTATCACAGTTAGTGTGAATCTTACCCACTCGCTCTCACACTTAGAATGTTTCTTTCCCTCTCGCTATCGGTCTTAGTGTGAAATTTACCCACTCGCTATCACGCTTAGTGTCAATCTTTCCCACTCGCTATCGCACTTAGTGTGAAACTTACCCACTTGCTATCGCACTTAGTGTGAATCTTACCCAGCCTCTATCGCACTTAGTGTGAATCTTACCCAGTCGCTATCACACTTCGTGTGAATCTTACCCACTCGTTCTCACACTTACTGTGAATCTTACACACTTGCTATCGCACTTAGTGTGAATATTACCCATTCGTTATCACACTTAGTGTGAATCTTACACACTCGTTATCACACTTAGTGTGAAGCTCACCCCCTCGCTATCACACTTTGTGTGAAACTTGCACACTCGCTATCGCACTTAGTGTGAATCTTACACGCTTGCTATCGCTCTTAGTGTGAATCTTACCCACTCGCTATCGCACTTAGTGTGAATCTTTCCCACTCGCTATCTGCACTTGGTGTGAATCTTCCCCACTCGCTATCGCCCTTAGTGTGAATCTTACCCAATCACTATCGCACTTAGTGTGAATGTTACCCACTCGTTATCACACTTAGTGTGAATCTTACCCAGTCGCTATCGCACTTAGTGTGAATCCTACCCATTCGTTATCACACTTAGTGTGAATCTTACCCACTCGTTATCACACTTAGTGTGTAGCTCATCCCCTCGCTATCACACTTTGTGTGAAACTTGCACACTCGCTATCGCACTCAGTGTGAATCTTACACACTTGCTATCACTCTTTGTGTGAATCTTACCCACTCGCTATCGCACTTGATGTGAATCTTCCCCACTTGCTATCGCCCTTAGTGTGAATCTTCCCCACTCGCTATCGCCCTTAGTGTGAATCTTACCCACTCACTATCGCACTTAGTGTGAATGTTACCCAGTCGCTATTGCACTTAGTGTGAATTTTACCCACTTGTTATCACACTTAGTGTGAATCTTCTCCCCTGTTATAGCGCTGTGTGTGAATCTTACCCACTCACTATCGCACCTAGTGTGAATCTCAGCTACTCGTTATCACATTTAGTGTGAATCTTAATCTAACTGCTACCGCACTTAGTGTGAATCTTACCTGCGTGCTATCGTACTTAGTGTGAGTCTTACCCACTTGCTATCGCACTTAGTGTGAATCTTATCCACCCGCTATCGCACTTAGTGTGAATATTACCCAATCGCTACCGCACTTTTTTTGAATCTTACCCACTCGTTATTGCACTTAGTGTGAATCGTACCCACTCGCTATCGCACTTAGTGTGAATCTTAAACACTCGCTGTTGCACTTAGTGTCAATCTTAGGCTTATGCTACTGCACTTAGTGTGAATCTTACCCACGCGCTATTGTACTTAGTGTGAGTCTTACTCACTTGCTATTGCACTTAGTGTGAATCTTATCCAACCGCTATCGCACTTAGTGTGAATCTTACGCACTCGCTATCGCGCTTAGTGTGAATCTTACCCACTCGCTAACACTCTTAGTGTGAATCTTAACCACTTGTTATCGCACTTAGCGTGAATCTTAGCCACTCGCTACCACTCTTAGTGTGAATCTAACCAACTCCCTATCGCACTTAGTGTGAATCATACCCACTTGCTATCACATTTGTGTGAATCTGCCACCTTCTAACGCACTGTGTGAATCTTACCCACTCGCTACCGCTCTTAGTCTGAATCTTACCCACTCGCTATCGCACTTAGCTGAATCTTACCGACTCGCTATCGCACTTGGTGTGAATCTTCCCCACTCGCTATCGCCCTTAGTGTGAATCTTACCCAATCACTATCGCACTTAGTGTGAATGTTACCCACTCGTTATCACACTTAGTGTGAATCTTACCCAGTCGCTATCGCACTTAGTGTGAATCTTACCCATTCGTTATCACACTTAGTGTGAATCTTACCCAGTCGCTATCGCACTTAGTGTGAATCTTACCCATTCGTTATCACTCTTATTGTGAATCTTACCCACTCGTTATCACACTTAGTGTGAATCTCACCCATTCGTTATCACAGTTAGTGTGAATCTTACCCACTCGTTATCACACTTAGTGTGAATCTTACCCACTCGCTCTCACACTTAGTATGTTTCTTTCCCACTCGCTATCGGTCTTAGTGTGAAATTTACCCACTCGTTATCACGCTTAGTGTCAATCTTTCCCACTCGCTATCGCACTTAGTGTGAAACTTACCCACTTGCTATCGCACTTAGTGTGAATCTTACCCAGCCTCTATCGCACTTACTGTGAATCTTACCCAGTCGCTATCACACTTAGTGTGAATCTTACCCACTCGTTCTCACACTTAGTGTGAATCTTACACACTTGCTATCGCACTTAGTGTGAATATTACCCATTCGTTATCACACTTAGTGTGAATCTTACCCACTCGTTATCACACTTAGTGTGAAGCTCACCCCCTCGCTATCACACTTTGTGTGAAACTTGCACACTCGCTATCGCACTTAGTGTGAATCTTACCCACTCGCTATCGCACTTAGTGTGAATCTTTCCCACTCGCTATCAGCACTTGGTGTGAATCTTCCCCACTCGCTATCGCCCTTAGTGTGAATCTTACCCAATCACTATCGCACTTAGTGTGAATGTTACCCACTCGTTATCACACTTAGTGTGAATCTTACCCAGTCGCTATCGCACTTAGTGTGAATCTTACCCATTCGTTATCGCACTTAGTGTGAATCTTACCCAGTCGCTATCGCACTTAGTGTGAATCTTACCCATTCGTTATCACTCTTAGTGTGAATCTTACCCACTCGTTATCACACTTAGTGTGAATCTCACCCATTCGTTATCACACATAGTGTGAATCTTACCCAGTCGCTATCACACTTAGTGTGAATCTTACCCATTCGTTATCACAGTTAGTGTGAATCTTACCCACTCGCTCTCACACTTAGTATGTTTCTTTCCCTCTCGCTATCGGTCTTAGTGTGAAATTTACCCACTCGCTATCACGCTTAGTGTCAATCTTTCCCACTCGCTATCGCACTTAGTGTGAAACTTACCCACTTGCTATCGCACTTAGTGTGAATCTTACCCAGCCTCTATCGCACTTAGTGTGAATCTTACCCAGTCGCTATCACACTTCGTGTGAATCTTACCCACTCGTTCTCACACTTACTGTGAATCTTACACACTTGCTATCGCACTTAGTGTGAATATTACCCATTCGTTATCACACTTAGTGTGAATCTTACCCACTCGTTATCACACTTAGTGTGAAGCTCACCCCCTCGCTATCACACTTTGTGTGAAACTTGCACACTCGATAGCGCACTTAGTGTGAATCTTACATGCTTGCTATCGCTCTTAGTGTGAATCTTACCCACTCGCTATCGCACTTGATGTGAATCTTCCCCACTTGCTATCGCCCTTAGTGTGAATCTTACCCACTCGCTATCCCACATAGTGTGAAATTTACCCAGTCGCTATCGCACTTAGTGTGAATCTCACCCACTTGCTATCACACTTAGTGTGAATCTTCTCCCCTGCTAAAGCACTTAGTGTGAATCTTACCCAATCGCTAGCGCTCTTAGTGTGAATCTTATCCACTCGCTATCGCTCTTAGTGTGAATCTTACCCACTCGCTATCGCACTTAGTGTGAATCTTTCCCACTCGCTATCTGCACTTGGTGTGAATCTTCCCCACTCGCTATCGCCCTTAGTGTGAATCTTACCCAATCACTATCGCACTTAGTGTGAATGTTACCCACTCGTTATCACACTTAGTGTGAATCTTACCCAGTCGCTATCGCACTTAGTGTGAATCTTACCCATTCGTTATCACACTTAGTGTGAATCTTACCCACTCGTTATCACACTTAGTTTGTAGCTCATCCCCTCGCTATCACACTTTGTTTGAAACTTGCACACTCGCTATCGCACTTAGTGTGAATCTTACACACTTGCTATCGCTCTTTGTGTGAATTTTTCCCACTCGCTATCGCACTTGATGTGAATCTTCCCCACTTGCTATCGCCCTTAGTGTGAATCTTCCCCACTCGCTATCGCCCTTAGTGTGAATCTTACCCACTCACTATCGCACTTAGTGTGAATGTTACCCAGTCGCTATTGCACTTAGTGTGAATTTTACCCACTTGTTATCACACTTAGTGTGAATCTTCTCCCCTGTTATAGCGCTGTGTGTGAATCTTACCCACTCACTATCGCACCTAGTGTGAATCTCAGCTACTCGTTATCACATTTAGTGTGAATCTTAATCTAACTGCTACCGCACTTAGTGTGAATCTTACCTGCGTGCTATCGTACTTAGTGTGAGTCTTACCCACTTGCTATCGCACTTAGTGTGAATCTTATCCACCCGCTATCGCACTTAGTGTGAATATTACCCAATCGCTACCGCACTTTTTTTGAATCTTACCCACTCGTTATTGCACTTAGTGTGAATCGTACCCACTCGCTATCGCACTTAGTGTGAATCTTAAACACTCGTTGTTGCACTTACTGTCAATCTTAGGCTTATGCTACTGCACTTAGTGTGAATCTTACCCACGCTCTATTGTACTTAGTGTGAGTCTTACTCACTTGCTATTGCACTTAGTGTGAATCTTATCCAACCGCTATCGCACTTAGTGTGAATCTTACGCACTCGCTATCGCGCTTGGTGTGAATCTTACCCACTCGCTAACACTCTTAGTGTGAATCTTAACCACTTGCTATCGCACTTAGCGTGAATCTTAGCCACTCGCTACCACTCTTAGTGTGAATCTAACCAACTCCCTATCACACTTAGTGTGAATCTTACCCACTTGCTATCACATTTGTGTGAATCTGCCACCTTCTAACGCACTGAGTGTGAATCTTACCCACTCGCTACCGCTCTTAGTCTGAATCTTACCCACTCGCTATCGCACTTAGCTGAATCTTACCCACTCGCTATCGCACTTAGTGTGAATCTTACCCACTCGCTATCTCAGTTTGTGTGAATCTTATCCACTCGCTATCACGCTTAGTGCGAATCATACCCACTTGCTATCTTACTTAGTGTGAATCTTACCCACTCGCTACCGCACTTAGTGTGAATCTTACCCACTCGCAATCGCACTTTGTGTGAATCGTACCCACATGCTATTGCACTTAGCGTGAATCTTACCCAGCTGCTATTGCAATTAGTGTGAATCTTACCCAGCCTCTATCGCACTTAGTGTAAATCTTACCCAATCGCTATCACAGTTAGTGTGAATCTTACGCACTCGCTATCGCACTTAGTGTGAATCTTACCCACTCGTTATCACACTTAGTGTGAATCTTACCCACTCGTTATCACACTTAGTGTGAATCCTACCCAGTCGCTATCACACTTAGTGTGAATCTTACCCAGTCGTTATCACAGTTAGTGTGAATCTTACCCACTCGTTATCACACTTAGTGTGAATCTTACCCACTCGCTCTCACACTTAGTATGTTTCTTTCCCACTCGCTATCGGTCTTAGTGTGAAATTTACCCACTCGCTATCACGCTTAGTGTCAATCTTTCCCACTCGCTATCGCACTTAGTGTGAAACTTACCCACTTGCTATTGCACTTAGTGTGAATCTTACCCAGCCTCTATCGCACTTAGTGTGAATCTTACCCAGTCGCTATCACACTTAGTGTGAATCTTACCCACTCGTTCTCACACTTAGTGTGAATCTTACACACTTGCTATCGCACTTAGTGTGAATATTACCCATTCGTTATCACACTTAGTGTGAATCTTACCCACTCGTTATCACACCTAGTGTGAAGCTCACCCCCTCGCTATCACACTTTGTGTGAAACTTGCACACTCGCTATCGCACTTAGTGTGAATCTTACCCACTCGCTATCGCACTTAGTGTGAATCTTTCCCACTCGCTATCTGCACTTGGTGTGAATCTTCCCCACTCGCTATCGCCCTTAGTGTGAATCTTACCCAATCACTATCGCACTTAGTGTGAATGTTACCCACTCGTTATCACACTTAGTGTGAATCTTACCCACTCGTTATCACACTTAGTGTGAATCTCACCCATTCGTTATCACACATAGTGTGAATCTTACCCAGTCGCTATCACACTTAGTGTGAATCTTACCCATTCGTTATCACAGTTAGTGTGAATCTTACCCACTCGCTCTCACACTTAGTATGTTTCTTTCCCTCTCGCTATCGGTCTTAGTGTGAAATTTACCCACTCGCTATCACGCTTAGTGTCAATCTTTCCCACTCGCTATCGCACTTAGTGTGAAACTTACCCACTTGCTATCGCACTTAGTGTGAATCTTACCCAGCCTCTATCGCACTTAGTGTGAATCTTACCCAGTCGCTATCACACTTCGTGTGAATCTTACCCACTCGTTCTCACACTTACTGTGAATCTTACACACTTGCTATCGCACTTAGTGTGAATATTACCCATTCGTTATCACACTTAGTGTGAATCTTACACACTCGTTATCACACTTAGTGTGAAGCTCACCCCCTCGCTATCACACTTTGTGTGAAACTTGCACACTCGCTATCGCACTTAGTGTGAATCTTACACGCTTGCTATCGCTCTTAGTGTGAATCTTACCCACTCGCTATCGCACTTGATGTGAATCTTCCCCACTTGCTATCGCCCTTAGTGTGAATCTTACCCACTCGCTATCCCACATAGTGTGAATTTTACCCAGTCGCTATCGCACTTAGTGTGAATCTCACCCACTTGCTATCACACTTAGTGTGAATCTTCTCTCCTGCTAAAGCACTTAGTGTGAATCTTACCCAATCGCTAGCGCTCTTAGTGTGAATCTTATCCACTCGCTATCGCTCTTAGTGTGAATCTTACCCACTCGCTATCGCACTTAGTGTGAATCTTTCCCACTCGCTATCTGCACTTGGTGTGAATCTTCCCCACTCGCTATCGCCCTTAGTGTGAATCTTACCCAATCACTATCGCACTTAGTGTGAATGTTACCCACTCGTTATCACACTTAGTGTGAATCTTACCCAGTCGCTATCGCACTTAGTGTGAATCCTACCCATTCGTTATCACACTTAGTGTGAATCTTACCCACTCGTTATCACACTTAGTGTGTAGCTCATCCCCTCGCTATCACACTTTGTGTGAAACTTGCACTCTCGCTATCGCACTCAGTGTGAATCTTACACACTTGCTATCACTCTTTGTGTGAATCTTACCCACTCGCTATCGCACTTGATGTGAATCTTCCCCACTTGCTATCGCCCTTAGTGTGAATCTTCCCCACTCGCTATCGCCCTTAGTGTGAATCTTACCCACTCACTATCGCACTTAGTGTGAATGTTACCCAGTCGCTATTGCACTTAGTGTGAATTTTACCCACTTGTTATCACACTTAGTGTGAATCTTCTCCCCTGTTATAGCGCTGTGTGTGAATCTTACCCACTCACTATCGCACCTAGTGTGAATCTCAGCTACTCGTTATCACATTTAGTGTGAATCTTAATCTAACTGCTACCGCACTTAGTGTGAATCTTACCTGCGTGCTATCGTACTTAGTGTGAGTCTTACCCACTTGCTATCGCACTTAGTGTGAATCTTATCCACCCGCTATCGCACTTAGTGTGAATATTACCCAATCGCTACCGCACTTTTTTTGAATCTTACCCACTCGTTATTGCACTTAGTGTGAATCGTACCAACTCGCTATCGCACTTAGTGTGAATCTTAAACACTCGTTGTTGCACTTAGTGTCAATCTTAGGCTTATGCTACTGCACTTAGTGTGAATCTTACCCACGCGCTATTGTACTTAGTGTGAGTCTTACTCACTTGCTATTGCACTTAGTGTGAATCTTATCCAACCGCTATCGCACTTAGTGTGAATCTTACGCACTCGCTATCGCGCTTAGTGTGAATCTTACCCACTCGCTAACACTCTTAGTGTGAATCTTAACCACTTGCTATCGCACTTAG